>NC_048899.1:28129941-28178936 GCF_011077185.1 Oxyura jamaicensis | reverse complement strand
CTTTTTTTTTTTTTTTTTTTTTTTTTTTCAACATAGCACGTGGACAATCCCCCCAAAATCTCAAAAGGAGATGGTGAAAGTAAGTATCTCTACATGAAAAGCATTTTGGATCAGCTCTTTACTGTACACAATGACGGGAACAACGGATGACAACTTTAATTTAAAAAGCAATGAATGTAAATAATGTATATGTTGCAATTGGCTGGAAGAAACAAGTGTTTAATGAGGTCATCTGAATTGTCAAGAAGCGAGATTCTCTTGGGGCTAGCTGAGCTCTTCCTGAGCATTACAATTCCTTGTTATTTTGTAAAAGTGTAAAACTGAAAAGAAAAAAAAAAAAAAAAGTTTATATATTGCATTTTTTTTTCTCCTTTTTTTTTTTTTTTTTAAAAAAAAAAAAAAAAAAAAGTAACACGAATCCATTGGGTGACTCAGAGGCCACCTTAAACCAGCAGGGCCAATTGGCCAAGGCTTTGTGTGCTGTGACTGATGTCCACGGCTGCACATGGCATTGCCAGCAGTGGCAGTGACCAACAAACACCTTTTGGCTGGGAGAGGTTCTACTATGTTTGATCCTATTCTACTGACATAAGAGGGATAAAATGCAACTCTTCTTTTTGAAGCCACAGAAAAGCAAAAGCTATGAAAGATAGCTATGAAAGTCTTCCCAAAAGCTTTAGGACCAAACCATAACAAAAAGGTAAGAAGGGTATTTTGAGATGATAGATGGAGACTGGTGGGAAGTCACTTCATTGTGCTGGTCTCTGGCTGAGGCAGTGGGAAAGGGAAAGGGGATTTCCTTAGTCACATAGGCTTGAAAAAGGAGAGGGGATTGCTATGAGATTTTCAGAGGAGCAAAGGGGCAGCTGAATATAGGTTTAGGTTCTGCTTTAGGTTCATCTGGGAGAGCCTGTTCACAACCTTGTATTGGTGATGACTCTGACTCTGAAGGATGGCTGACAAATTTTACACATCATTTTATAAACCAGGGGACTGAAACATGGCTCACCAAACGCTTAAAGATGCTTGAGCAAAAAGTTCACATATGTTTCTGCTTAGGACTCTGTCTATATTTCCAAAATACCAGATGTGGGCACAAGCTTGTTGCCTGGAGAAGGAGGTGCATGGCAGCAAGCATTTCACGCACAGCTTTTGAAGCTGGGATGAAAACAGTGGGCATGATATCTCCCAGGGAACCAGCGGCATGCCCCCAGCCCAAAAGTGGCATATCAGTTATTCTGCATAGAACTCAAAACCTCACCTGAATACGAATGACAATAATAATGTCACATCATTTGAGACACTGGATGTGTATCTTCTGAAGTCTTTATCAGACTTACAGTCCTAATCATCTAATCATTCTTCCAGCACAGAATAATAATTTTCTCTCCCTACTTGGGATCTTATTGCCTTAACAAGACTTTAAGAGGTACAGCCTTCCCTTGAAGAGGCATATTTTATTGGCACTGGCAGCACAGGTAATGTAAATTATAGGACAGATAGATAAATGTATTTAGACTGGGGCAGAGGTGAACCTTTATGGCATTTCATGTCATTCATCTCTGCTCTTGGCTGGAACTGCAAAGATGACCAGAAATTCGCTCATGGAACAGAGAACCTTGGTCAGACATAATTAGGAAAATCTAAAGTTGTCATTATTCTTAGACTTTCGCCTTAATTACAGGGTCATCACACCACCCTACAAATATCCTATCGAGTTTCAAAGGTGTTCAATGATTCTCTTCAAAGATAGAAACTGGAAAAATACGGCAGGGGAAAGAGGGGAAAAATACGGCAGGGTATGAGCAGGAGGAAAGCAGACCTAAGTGGAAATTATAAACGAAACATTATTATGTAAGGCCAGTAACAGTTTTTCACTATAATTAAGATGGATTACTTTAATAATCCTTCAGGGCTTGATTCAAAACCGCATTACAAACCATTTATGTGGGGCTTTGGCACTCGCTGCCTCTGTGAGGAAATCACAGGTGTTTAAATAAGAAAAGGGAAATTCAGAGTTTTTATATTTCTTCAAGGAGCCTCCTCGGGTCTGGAGACATGCGCGGCTGCCTCAGATTTATGTGCTGAGGAGAGCGCCCCAGCTTTGATAGCACTCTTGGAAAGTAATTACCTCTTGCAGATTTTACACCTGAACATATATACAGGGCATAGCAATTTGACTAGGGAAAAAATAAAAGCGAAACCTTTTGTGCACAGAAGAGCTGCTGTTTGGATTAATGAACTGCAGAACTAACTTTCTCCCCTCTGCAGATGTCAGATGTGCCTTAGAAATATATCCTTCCCCTTGCAGACACACAGGTATTGGGAAGGCTGCTTCACAAGTGAAGCCAGGACTACATGGGGAAGCAGAAGGCAATGCTTCAGGATTCACAAGTACATCTTAATGTGAGAATGTGAAAAATGACAAATCATAGAAGGAAAGTTTAAGACTATAATATTTCAGTTTAAGGTTATAATCCTCTGCATTTTTGTCTTAGTCATTTGATTGAGCTCACAAGTATTCAAAAAGGTGCACACTGATTTTTTTGTGAGCAGAGAATAGTAGGAAGGTCACACCAGCTGTAAACTGGGGGGCTGAGTTAGCCATTGTGGTATAATCTAATGTAAAAATATTTGGCATCTTAATTATTTCTCAGCTGGAGGTCAAAGACCTCCCTAGTGGATATGTAGGCTGTGCGAATGTAAAAATATCCATTTCCCAGGCACAGAAGCATTCAGGTTATTCCCACCTTGAAGTCAGTGGGGGTTTTACTTCATATTGTTGTGGGCTAAGCACCTCTTGTGACAACTTCCCTGTTGGGGAAATCTGAGGAGAAAACCCTGTTCTGATCAGGCTGATGAGTGCCCGTTCATTGGTATGGGGCAGCAAAAACAGTCAGTAGGACCACCTGTTCTGGAGGGGTGGGTAGATCCTCAGGCTGGGATTTGGCAGAAGCTAAAGTGCCCACAATGTGGAGTAGAACCAAACAAAGCAGAACCACGTGGGAAATCACAAACAACTCCAAAGCAATGGCTAGCCCCGAGGGAACTGCTTCTGTCCCTTTTCCCAGCAAAGCTTAGGATGGAAGTCTGTCTGATCACAGATGCAAGAATGTCCATCTCTCTGTTTCCTTTTCCTCCTGCTGTTTCTCAGTAGCAGCATTGCATTACAAATATTTAGTGTCCACCTTCATGGTTTGCTGTATCACTCATTGGAGAGGTTGTGTGGGGAGGAGAGCTGGAGTATCATTTGTCAAATTTGTCAGTCCTGAGCTTTCACAGGGTTCACTTGCTTTCTGTTCCTGGAATATTCACTGCTGAAGAGCACAATGGAATCATCACTTACTAGGATCTGCCCAAGTCTGACAGAACAGCATTGATCTTTCTCAGACAGGTTTATTTATTGCTTTTGCCACTTACCGCAGAATCACAGAATCACCTAGGTTGGAAGAGACCTCCAAGATCACCGAGTCCAACCTCTGACCTAACGCTAACAAGTCCTCCACTAAACCATATCCCTAAGCTCTACATCTAAACGTCTTTTAAAGACCTCCAGGGATGGGGACTCAACCACTTCCCTGGGCAGCCTATTCCAATGCCTAACAACCCTTTCAGTTAAGTTCTTCCTAACATCCAACCTAAACCTCCCCTGAGAATTGGCAAGAATTGTTTATTGCTGGAACATCTTGCAGGCAAGCCTGCAGCATGTCCGTGGTGTCTGGGGGCTCCAAGCTAATGCTTACGACAGAGCCTGAGCAATGAGTAGGGGGCTCACCGGGCACTCCTGCGATGCTGTTGGTGCTCTCGAATGGCAGAGCACAAAGACATGCTGCAGGAGTCCCAGGTCTGTTCTGTTGGAGGTGGATCCACTTCCATCGGTTCCTCCACGTCTTCTGGTGGATCCACCTCCATGGGCTCCACGGTGTTGGGCAGAAGGATAAGCCAGTCCTTGCCTGGGACTGCCCAAATGGGATGCCTTCCATCTGGCATGTTTTCAGGCCAGGGTGCCGAACCAGAGGGTAGTCCAGTCCCACGCCTTGGTCCCATGCCACTGTCGGGTTCATTTTCATGCATGGTCTGATGCTGCGGTCTGGTTTATGGCCATTACTGGGTCCTGCACTGCGCTCTGGACAAGGGGCATGCCTCCAGTCCCTGCAGCTGTCTGCCTGAAATTCCCACCTTCGCCCCACGTCACTGTTGCTCCTATGGCAAGGCCCAGGCCCCCTGTCGCTGAGTGTGTGAGGGGCCAGCCTGTTCCCCGCATCGTTGCGGTGCCAATGGTACCGCCTGTACCTGTCTGTGGGCTGCATGCCAGAGGTCCCTTGGGCACTGGTGTCTCTTGTGCCACCGGCGCTATCCCTCTGCCCACGACATGTCTCCTTCTGCTCAGGTGCCTTCCTTCTCAGTGCTTCACCAGACTGTATGGCTGTCTTCACACACCAAGGAGGCCTGCTGCTCGCCTTGCTCTTCTAGTCTCCTTCCTGCTGCACAAGCTGGCAGTCAGAGGGCCGAGATGCTCAGCAAATGGTGGGCCAGCGGCAGGGGGGCCTTTTTATAGGGCCCGCAGCAAAGGCGGGGCAGGGGTGGCCGCCGTGACCTCAGCAAGCCTCTGTGATGGAGTGGCTCATGCGTGGCCAAAGGCGGCTGTGTTGGGAACGGCCTGGAAGATGCCCTCGTGAACAAGGAGGAGGGTTGGGGGGCTGAGGGCCCCTTTTCTGGGGCTGGCTCCCCAGGGCCATCTGGCTTGCCAGAGAGAAAGGATGCCCCTCGGCCACAGGGACTGCTCCTGTGTGTGGCTGGCCGCAGCATGTGCTACAGAGATGAAGCCATATTATCTTCTGCAGGTAAGTTGAGCCAAAGTAACTTCTAGATAGCACTGGAAGAAGCAATGAAGCACTGATTAAGAAACTCTTAATACTGCGATACTTGTTTATTAAATACTTAATACTGCGATACATTTTTTTTTTGTTCCCACATAGCTGGTTGTTTATCTATATTTTTTTTTCCTTCACCAGCACTGTCAGGCTGTCAGGTACAAAGGCAGTACCCAGCTACTACTGAGGTCAATAAGATTTCGGAGGCCAAATACTTTTATGGAACTGATCATAAGCTACATGGAAAATATATTATCGTCTTCATTACTTGCTTTTATGATGTATTTGATTCCTAAAAGCTATTATGTCTATCATTTTATGTCTATGGCCAAGCACTCCAAAGCAGCTCCATGCCTTGTTTTATTGAAGTGTGCCCCCACCCTGCTGAGGGACAACATGTAGTTTCATCCTGTACGCAGAAAGCTGGCACACAGAGTGGCTGTGTATATAGGCTTTGGTGGGTCTAGTAGTTGTGGAAGAAGGACTGTATAAGAATAGAGCAAAGAGCTTATATGATACTTACATTGAATATTCTTTGGCCGTTTATAGATCAGTGACTTCCCGATGGTAATCCTCAATCACCTTCTCTCTCTCTCTTTTTTTTTTTTTTTTTTTTTTTTTTTTCCTGGTCTCCCCTTGAATCCATTTCAACTGTTTGCGCCCTATGTTTCACAGTCTTGATGACAGAGGAACTTATTTTAAGCTTTCCTCCTTCAAGTTTCATTTGAAGCTCCTTAATTCTTATACTAGAACATATATGCCTGCCTCTGATACACCTATTCAGCATCCACAAAAATGCACTAGAAGAATTACTGAGCTGTGGAATTGAGCTGATCATCAGGACCAATAGCTCGTGATGGGCCTCTTCTCCCTGAATTTGTCTGTTTTCTTTCTGAACCTATTTACATGCTCTAAAGATATCCTCATAACAAGTACTTAGTGAGAAACTCTTCTGTTAGCTCTAAAAGTACTGATTGTTTCCTTAGTTGCCTCTTGCTGGAAAATACCAAATACATTATTTCTATATCTGACTTCTCTGTACCACTTATGATTTTATGGGCCTCTACCGTGTTCTTCTGAGTCTTCTTATCCCAGACTGAAGAGTCCCAGGTCATTAATTTTGCTTCCTGAAGAAGCTACTTTTTTGAGATAAAGTATGTACACTCTCCAGTTGTACCTTTCTGAACGGTTTTAAGTTTTAAACCTGCATTTCAATTTAAGTGGCCAAGAAAGTCCAAGAGAACATAAGGGATTTAGATGCTCAGTTCAAAGGCACCTCAGTCTGAAAAAATCAGTTCTTGATGATTTGGTGAATTGAATATGAATTCTGATGAATTTCCCTACTATGATTCAGTTATACCCCTGGCTAGTAGCAAGGGAAAGTTATCACTTGCTAGTTCTTCTGAGGCATCCGTGGTTCATTTTCCACCAGATGAATGTTCACATTACAAAATCAGTTTTTCAGTTACAAAATTCTTCCAGATTCTTGGAGTCTCTTTAGGGAGAGAAACTCCAGTGTATATTCCCTGCACCTTGGGGTGGCATTTAAAACTTGAATGCATATTGTGCAATGTCCACAACTTGCTATTATTCTCCTCGAGGTCCCCAGACTACACCCCAGTGAGAGGAGATTGTGATTTACCCAATAAATTATCATGACAAATCTACAGCCTTATGAATAATACATAGGAAGGATGGGATGGGGATATCTGTTGCCATTTCTGTGGATGTTACTAATAACCCGTAAAGTCACTCCTCTGGGGATGCTGTTCTGAAGAAGCACAATGATAAGGCTGCAGAGCATCTTGCTTGGCATGTAGAATTGCTGTTTATAATGCAGGTTGAATTTGCCAACACATACAGAGAAAAAAAAGAAACAAAAAAGGAAAAAGAAATTGTAGATGGAGCTAGCAGTTCTCTGATTGCTGAGAAACAGAAACAGCCTTTGCTTAGAAAGGTAGAAGAAAAAAATGATGATCCCATAATACACTTCTTGGCAAATAATCATTTAGGAGATATTAGAGAAATAAGTACAGTATGAAATGGAAGTGGCATTTTTTTTGCCCTAAAGGGGATGTCTCTTATTCAGCAATGCTGTTGAATAAAATATGAACCCACAGTTTTGTTTTGTACTTCTGTATTTTTATTAAAATATTCAGGGTTTAAAGTTTAATAAATTGACAAAATAAAAATTAAAAAAAAATAATAATTTATAGATGACCTGGTTTCCATCCAATCTGTACTACAGCAACTATAGCACCAGGACTGCAGAAATAAATTCATTTAAGCTCATACCACTATGACAGAGAGGTTCCACTCAAAAAGTTTATGACTCCACCCTATGCAGTTCCCCCAAATTTACTGCATGCTCTTATTTCAGTATTATCTGTATCTTGTTGCTCAGGACCTTTGTCTTATCCAAACTGGGCAAAAATGAATGTGATTGCTGTAACTTATAGGGAGCTTCTTAAACTAAGTACATGAGCGTTTCTTCTTGGAGTAGGTAAAAGTTGCTGATTTTAACTCTCTTTAATAAGGCAGTGTTAGACACAAGGGAAGAAGGGGTGAATTAAACTCTTCTGTAAATTCTGGGAACCTGGGACCAAGCTAGCTTAACACTGAGTTGATGTTTTTCTCTCTAGGCTTGTCACTCTGAACACTTCACTTCCCCAGACCTGAGCAAGATATCAGATGCCCAACTCTTTTTACTCTCTCTTATTTATTTATTTATTTATTTTATTTTATTTTTTTATTTTTAACCACAGCATGCAAAGTCAGCTTTTCTGATAGGTTTTAATTTAAAAAGCCATCTAGGCTCCCAGTTATGCTCAGCTTGGCAACCTGCAGCTGATATGCTGCTTTCTGGACAGCTCCCCTCCATCTTCTCTCTCTCAGAGAGAAAAGGGAAAGATGACCTGTTTTAAATGGGAGAGAAGCTATAATTATGACTGGAAGAAATTCTGAAACACTAATACACTTGAACAGACACATTAACCTCTCAGTTAGGTGGAACACTTTCTGTTGCTCCAACACAAGTGGACACAAAATAGCTTCAATTTGTTCTGTTGCAACCTCTCCTAATTTCTTTCAACCTCCTTCCATAATCTTGCCCTCCTGCCACTTGTGAGGCTAGAATCCCATGAGCTTTACCACAACCTCCCTTTCACGGTGATTTTGTTTTATCTTTTGTTCCCTCATGTGCTGTTATGCTTGAGTACTCAACAAGTTTCATTCTAGGTGTTTGCTGTAACAGTGCAAATCAGAAGATGTCCTGCATGTGTATGTATACATGTAATAAAAAATGCATATTTAAAAATTAAGATAGAATTCCATAATTGTCAAAATATAAGTGCTCAAAAATCATTAGTTAATCCCTTTCCCTTTCTTTCCTCCAACAAAAGGAATGAGACTGCCTTTAGTATTAAAGAATAATTCAGGTTGAAAAGGACCTCAGTAGGTCATCCAGTCCAACCTCCTGCTCAAAACAAGATCAGCCCTAATGCCATAAAATTTCATCCTTGTGAGGTTTATTTAACTGTACTGGTATGACTGGTAAATTCATTCTGAGTACCGAATGAATTTAAGAAAACAAAGAGGCTTGATACCTTCTCTGGTATCTCATGAATGCCAGCCACACTGAGCTCCAGAATTCATCTGCTGACTCCTTGCCATTTTAGGCTAGGCTGGCACCATAGAGGTCACAGATGCCCTATTTTAAGATTGAATGTGTCAATGTCTCTGAAAGACGCTTTGAAAAGTAGTAGCCAGTCAGCTCTTCTGTGTTTACAAATATTTTATTTTGTGAGAATTTAAAGTCCCTGCAACCATAGAATAAATATGGCACCCTCCCTCCCCCACACTTTGGACAATTTCAGCATCTCTGCAGGTTGGTTTGTAGGGAAGAGGGGCAAATTGTTGAACCTCTGACATCAGGTGGCCTAAAAAAGCCTAAGAACATAATTAGCCCAAGCAAAAGTATGGGAGACAGGCATTACGTTCTCATGTGTATGAGCAAGCTCATGATCAGATTCAAAATCAGAATCAAAATGATAAGCAGACCCAACCAGAGATCCACATCTCTTCTTTTTGCCCAACACCAGCTGCTGAGAATAACTTAATTCTATTTGCAGTCTAATAATCAGCATGTGTACTAAAGGAGGACAGTATTTTTAAGTATCGAGAGAGTAAATTTATCAGAGACAAATGTAAGTCCAGAAACAGAATCTGCTCACACCCAGGTTGAGCAGACAGGGTCAGGTGCGTTAAAGGTATTAGAAGGATTAAATGTGCTGGCAGACAGAAAGCCTAGTAGAGTTTTATTAAGATAGAGAGAGATGAATATTATTAAGCCTGGTGATCATACATGTCATTTTGGGAGAGAGGGTATTAGAAATGGAAGCAAACATCATTAACAGCAACTAAAGGAACAGTTTCATCTGCATACATAAATATTTTAGCCCTTGCTCTTCCTCTGGGTAGGTCATTAAAGAAATGCTCAGGAAAAAATAGTAATAAAAAAGAGGATGAAGCATTCACCCTGAAGGCATTCAACTGAAAACATGAGTACAAGGTTAAGAAATGTAGGGAGAAATGAGAGTAAAGGGCCGTCCTATGTGCACTTTGAAAGCAGTGTAACATTTCTGATGTTTGTACAAACAATACTAGGACCTGGCTGTGCCATCTCGATTCTGAAGGTTCTGAACAGCAACATGTAGATGGGGTTTATTACTGCCTTGGGAACTTGGAATACTCAAAATCAGCTTGCAGTCACATTTGGAGCACTGACTTTAATAGGTGACTGGGAGAAAATGCTTGAGGATATGGTTTTCATAGGCAATTGCCCAGGGATCACCTCATCAGGATTTTTGCCTTTGTGAAGCATCAAGAAGGTGTTTAAAGGTGAATGGAGATACAATGTGGAAAGTTTGGGCTTCATATCACTTAACACATGAGAAAATCACACTGCTGAGATTTGCATGGCCTGTGCCATACCATAACATTGCTCATGCCCAAATCCTCACTCCGTCATGTCCAGGCTCTTTCCAGAACTAGTAACAGAGATATCTCCCATTAGTCTCCTTGATGTGTCAGTAAAAATCACTGTCTTGTCACTATTCCTAAGCTTTAAAAGGAGGGTTGTCTTTGCTATAGTGAAATGCAAATCAGCTTTCCCAGGCTTCCATCCACAGTAAGGTGTCTTTTGGAAGTGGCAATAAAATGCTTCCTAAGAACCACCTTCTCTTTTCCCTGTCAAGAATGAATATCAGTTCAGAGTGATGCTGCTCTATCCGTAAAGTTAAAGCTGGCAGGTAATTCATCATCCTACACTGAGTTGACTCATTAGAAACTCCAGAAACTTAGATATTCATATCTTTCCCATTATTCTTATTTCACAAAGTTTCCTGTCCCTCTGTTTTGTCCTTTGTTGCTAAATTGCAATTATCATGGATCTTTGATCTCTTCACCTGTGGGTGACCCACTCATCCATCACCACAGAGATTTTTTTAGACAGTAAAAATCCAAGACTTTCTTCAGATTGAAATAACCTTTAAAGACAGCACCTCCCTGTAGAACAGCCATACAGGTTGCATCCAAATGGAGGTGCGTATGTGTGTGGAGGTGTGGCATTTCCAACTCAAAGAAGTAAACGATCATTAGTGATTTAAGAATCAGATTTTATTTCAAGAAAAGATATGTTTGTGGCTTTAAAAAAAATCCTGTCCTTTTCAAGCTTTTAGTAAACATCTTCCTTGCACTTTCTGATAAGTGGCATCATCACCATGTCCAGAAACTAGGATTCCACAGAAAATCACAAGTAGCTTTGACCTTGAGTATGTAGGTGGGTAGGTAGAATTGGACATGTGAATGGACAGTTTCTGTTGTTTTGTCCTGGTCAGCTGGGACATGTGCAATCTATCCAGAGCTGGATTTGGTGTGTGTGAACTGAGTAGCTCAACAATTATAATATTGTATGTCTGTTCAGCATTTCCTGACAGCACGATCCTTATTAGATACCTATGGTATAGCTAATTTGCAAAGTTATGATGAACCTGCCTAGATCATTCTAAATGCAAAACTGACCTGTTAAAACTACCAGGCAGGCTGGATTTACAGAAATCTCAGAGAAAAATAGAGAAGATCCAGAATCTACTTGGGCTCATTTCTATAGTGAAAAAATTGAACTTGCCTAGAATAATGGCTGTTTTTCCCTCGATGTAAGCTTCAACACTTCTATTTCAAGACCACTTTCATTTCTCAAGACTCATTTTTACTTGCAGTGAGTGGTGTTTGTATCTACAGCTTATAAAAGATTCAGTTTAAAAAAGAATAACATAAAACCTAACACTGAATTCTGCTCTATTCCAAATACTAAAATGAATTGAGGGTACATTCCTATCCTTATGAGAGATTTTTTAAAATTTATTTTTTTCTTCATGTTTTTTACTTTTCAGCTAAAACTTCATTTTTGCACAAGCAATACCCAATGGTATCTCTTTAAAATTTTAATTGAACATGAGAGTTGCTATTCGTTCACACTTCACCATTGAAAGGGGCAAAAGGGAGGCAGATTGGAAATTACCATATTTATGACACATTGATAATGAATGTGAAATGCCATCCTCTAGCAATTTTCTTAAGCTCTCTGCTCTGTCTTCCAGGTTCTTCCATGGGATTAGTCCTGCACTTCTGCAGTGCCAGCACCAGCCAGATCCCTTGTGTGGTTCACCGTGGGGTATCTCAGGCATTTGGAAACTCAGAATTTCCAATTGCAAACATTTTGAGCCTAGATCTGGTATGTGTAACATTTGTGTTTGTTGAGGAAAAATGGGAAACATTACAACAGCAACAGTTGTCTCTTGCAGTTGTATGGGAATCTGTACCCAAAGTTGTGCATTGGATTATTGACAAGGAAAATCCAGCCCTGATGTGCCCACTGGATTTAGTGAGGGATAATATGACCCAGGCACACACAAAATATTCTTATTATCAAGCTGGGCAGTAGGGCTTGGAGTTTTCTCAAACAGCATGCCTGGGAGAGACGGCTTCTAAAATAAAACTGCAGAAATCTAGGCCCAATAACTAAGGCCCCAGTAAGTCCCGAGCACTACCACCTCACTTTAAAGCTCCTAAAGCTGAAGAGTTCATAATACTTCTAGGAGTAGGGTACCATTATGAGGGATGCAGTGCCATTGCAGCTGACTCCTGTCTACACTGGAGTCACTGATGTGCTGCTTTTGGTCCTGGAGGCTCAGGCCATCGTTCTGCTTTAGGGATCATTGATACTCATGTGACTGGGCAGTTTCCAGCCAAAACCAGGACCCAGGACTTTTTTTTTTTTTTTTTTTTTTTTTTTTCCCTTAGTTTTCCATCAACTCCTTTAGCTGTCCCACTGTACAAACATGTATGTGAGTACCATTGGCAGCACAGGGCTGGGGGTTAGGACCATGCAGCTTGAGAAGGAAGACAGAATTAAAAAGATAGCAGTTGTATTCCAGATTGTGCCACACTTGATGCTCTTTTCATTACAGTGCTGAGTTTGAAGTAGTCTAGCAGTCCTGACCCCCACACTCCAGAGCATTGCCACTGTTCTCATCTCTGGAAACAAGTGTGGATGTGAAGCTGGAGAAGATGATTGGTTTGGCTCCAGGAGTTGCCTGCAAATGCTGTTCAAGAAGCAAAAAAATCTATTGGGCTCTTGTGGTGATGGTGTCTGACAGAAATACCCATCAGAGGCTACAATGGAAATTTCACACTTTGCTTGGCAGTGCAGCTCATAGCTATTACCCTTTTGGAAAAGTGGACAGGTACAAGAATGAGGCAGGTGTTTTTTGTTCTGAAGTATATATTGTAAGGCACTCACCATCAGCAATGCTATTTGGGCCATTTTTGCTGAGCTGCACTGTGCACAATAATACCACTTTGGGCTTGATGACTGGGCAGCCTCATATGGTAAGGGCTGCAATAACGTGTGAAATAAAGATTTAGTAGCATAGTATTCCAAATGCAGTCTCGCAAAGGAGTTCATTACAGTTCCATTAAAACTGTTCAGCCAGCATTAAAAACAGGTAAGAAATGAAACAAACAAACAAACAAACAAATAAAACCCACAAAGTTTCTGCACCAGCAGTCACACTGCACAACTAACAGGCACTATTTCTTGCTCTGGGGTAGACTGCACAACTGTCACTGTTAGCACAGTTGTCTGATTATAGACATAGGACCTGGAGGTCTCAGAAACTGTCAGCCCATAGGATTAGGAGTTCTTGCCTAAGCAGAAGAGACTTTGTTCATGTTGGTGAATACCATCCATCTTTCACAGTCCCCCAGCTCACAGTATGGCTGGGAGGTATTGAGCACAAGAAACTTAATTGGGTCAAACATTTCAATTCGTATCAGAAACCCATTTAAAAAGGAAAGTGGGCTGCTCATGCATCTCTGAGGGCAACCACTTTGCTCCCTATTGATTTCTAAATGGTTTTAGTCTTGGTCTCCAACAGATCTTCAGAACTTTTTTTTTTTTTTTTTTTTTCCAGTAAAAATAATACTCTGTGTCAAATTCAAGAAACATCTGGAAATTTGTCTTTATTAAGCCATGTATCACTCCTTTCTATTCCATTCTTCTGTCTATGCTTCTGTCTGTCTTTGCCACCTCATAAATCTGTAAGGTGAAGTCATTTAAATGTTGAGATAAGTGTACAAATACAGTTAGGGAATTTATTCACCTAGGTGGCAACTTTTCAATATAAATCTGTCTTCTTTGTCCTTCTGTAAGATATCTCACAGGAGTAATAATAAAACCGATCCCCATATATGAGAGACTAAAAGCATTTGCTTCAAAGCTTCTCATGTGCAGAAGGCACAGGCATACTGTCCAGTAGAGTTTGGCTGATTTCTGGTTCTGCCACAGATCCTGTTTTTGTCTTTGGGCAACTTCTTTGATCTCTGCTTCCTGCTATCTTAGGGAAGAGGTACATAACTTTTGTGCTGCCTCTTGAGGTTTTAGTTCTGTGACAGAGGAACTGGGCAAACATTATGGTGTTAGTTTTTAATTTTAAGGGGCTAGGGCTGTCCCTAAGTCTCATGTGAATATGAGCTATAATTACAAATATTGTCTTTTAAGGGACGTGTGCAACCCAGTTGAAGGCTACCAAACTGAGGCTATAGAAACTTAATGTATGCAAATGGTGCAGTGCTGCGTGTAAGAGGATATGATTTAAAGTAATGCATTTTAACACGGCATTATACACTTGCCAAAATGATTTTCCTTAGTTAAAGTCCTATTTTTAAATGACAGTACATCAAGACACATCCTGAATTAACTTGGCCAAAAGCTTCTTGTAATAAATAGCTGGTGCAGCAGTACAGGGTACAACTGACCCACACTCTGCAGAGACACCTTCTCCTGCCTTGTATTTTGTACATTTCTGTGGGCTGGTAAAGATGAAGGCTTGACTTATGAATGATATTTTGAGCTGGACATTGCTTCTCCATAGACATATGAGACTGCATTTGGAATACTATGCTACTAAATCTTTATTTCACACGTTATTGCAGCCCTTACCATATGAGGCTGCCCAGTCATCAAGCCCAAAGTGGTATTATTGTGCACAGTGCAGCTCTGTGTGCAGGTGAACAAGAGGGAGAAAGCATCCAGCTTCCCTGTCCGCACTGGTGGTGTTTAGAAGTACATGGGGGAGACAGATGGTGACTACAGAGTTGAAGACTTTGTAAGGGCAGTAGAATGCAACTGTCCTATGCAGAACCAGTTGCTCCAGTAATATGAGAAGGTGTGAGACATCCCTAAATCACCATCTACACCAACCTCCTGACTCTGAGCCAGAGGGGTAGAATTTGGGCAGGAGAATGGCCAAGGGGCTGAGGAGTCCCTGGCCTGGCAGTGCCAGGTGATCAGTTTGAGCTGCCCCAGGGAGCCCAGTTTTGGGGGAAAACTTCCCTTGAAGCAGTACTCAACCAGGATGTTCCTTTCGGTTGTAACATCAGGGCTGGGACCTTGGTGTCCAGGTGTCCCCCTCTAAAGGTTAGAAAAGTTTGCTTTCTGCATAGAGCATGACAACCCCCGCAATACCACAGTCATTCTCAAATCAACAGTCCTTATGGATGGCATCCAAATCCAAGGAAATACTAATTACGACCAAAAATACAAATGTAGCAGACAAGTCTTTTGGAAAAAGTGATTTATCTGACTAAGCAGAATTATTAATTATCAGTTTATCAGTAGCTTGATATAAAACACATAATTATATTGGCAAATCATTTAGTAATTAGGGCACAAGATAATTGCTGTCGTTCACCAGCTGCATAAAATCTCCATGAGGCGAACAAGGGGACCCCAGTGGGGTAGAGGCAATTTTAGCATACTTCCTCAATTAATAAAGTTGAAACTATAAAACCAACATAATTGCAGTGGTTGACAAGAGAGTGTGTGTATGAGTATGGGGAGAAATGAGGAATAAGAGTTCTGACAAACTAATGGCAGTAAATTATCAAGATTTAATGATTTCCTAAAATACTTTTGTTTTGAGGAAAACCATAGTCTAAAAAGAAAAAGAAAGGAGAGTCAAAAATTGTACTGGAATAGAAATGAGTGGGTGTCACTGGGTTACTCTGAACAAATCTGTGGAAAAATGAATGCCTGGTATTTATGGACTTCCCATAGGGCCAAAAAAAATTTATGTGATCTAAACAACAAAAAAAGAAGTATCTTCCTACCTGCTTGTTAGAGTTTTGTTTGTTTGACTGCTGCTATTGCAAAACATAGTCTGGCTGGGGAGTTTGGGCACTGAACCACTTCACTAGCTAACCATACTTGGCCAACAAGAATTCTGAAATAATGAATTAACGGTTTCTTGCCACTCAGCACTATCTTCAGATATAACAGTTCCTAAAAACTTAATACGTAGGAGATACTTTTCCTCATAAGGTTTTGTATCTTGAAATTGATTTCAGATCATGATTGCCCCCCCCCCCCCCCTTTTTAGTATTTATTCAAATTAGAACAGTCCTTCAAAAAGCAATAGCTGAGACCCCAAATATTTATGAGACTCCAAGAACTGGGAATAAGCAAGCAACCAGCACAGGTTGCCAGCTTGGCAGTAGCTGCAGGGACTGCAAAACAGAGCACACAAGGAAGCAGTGCTTCTCCAATCATGGCTCCATGTCATATCTAATTCCCTGCATCACCATTGCCCTTGGTGACATTGGTAACTGACATTAGGTGATGATGCAGCCAGGCAAACTCAGTTGAATTAGCTATTTAGAAGAGCATTCAGTTTATTTTCTTTCAACTGGTTACACACCTATTCTGAACAGGTAGCAGAGAAAAGAAAATGGTTTAGATTCAATTTATCTTTTGGTATTTAACATGACAGCGAAACCACCTTCATGCCTGCATATGGAGAAACAGTCAAACACAGAGAAACCCTGTGGGTTTATGGTAGTCCTCTGGAGGAATCTGTCTTTATGACGGCTGCAGAATATGGCCAGGCTGCTTATAAAGCTCAGTCAAGTATCAGACTACCTGGACTGAACCTAAGCAGGAAGATCTAGATCTGGTAAAAGGGAATGGATTTGTCAGGTCATTGTTGATATCTGTTTAGAAAAGTAGGAGTTGTATATCTATCAGTAACCTAGAGTTTTGCTTCACTACCTCTGTTGAATCACTAGTAACTTTATTGTATCTCCTCCTCTTCCTGTTTATCATTTGCACTTCTATCCTGAGCCAAACTAGGACTTGTTGTGTAAGGTGCTGTGCAAACACAGAATGGAAGATTACACAGACAGGCAAAGCAGATGATCAGGGCACCCACCTTTGAAATGACTTGTCTGGGTACTCTGGCAGAGTGCTGGGACTAGCACAAACTTCTGTCCTATTCAAGGTACCTTCAGGTACTTATGCAATGTGAAAAGCTTTTCAGTATGCATAGAAGTAGGAGAATCCATCACTATTAATTGGACTGTTCTTGGGTAACCTGCTAATTTTCCTCAGCTTTGTGCAAAGGTATTGAAAGGGAGAGACAGAAAGAAAGAGACTATAGCAGTTTTAGAGTTTCACTCCAATTAGACTATTTCCTGATATTTTAGATAGCAGAGATAAATGTGAAATGTAGATGGAATATTAATGATCTAAAATTGGCCTTAACATTTAAATGAAAGTACTGAAAATGAGGCTAGGTCAACCTGTTTCTAAACTCCTTGAACTTTCCTTGTAAGAATCCTCAGCCATTTGCAAAGAAGACCCTTTGCAGAGGTGATGGCACACATTCAGCTGTAAGAATTGGAAGTCAAAGAACTACAGGTGTTGGCTAGCTAGTAGCTGTTAAATCACCCCCTCCAGAATTCACCCTCAGGTGAATCTTGTCTTTTTGTCATTAGCTTTAATAACAATAGTAGTCATATTGTTACCAGTGATTAATTAACAGCTAAAGTGTCTGAAAAGTTGGTATTGGAAGATATCTCCATTTTGTGATGACAAAAAAAAGATCAGTCTGACTGTTCTGAATTGCTCACTCTTACATGAGATGGCTGAACAGTGATGATGCCTCAACAAGTATGTGGAGCAGTAGGTTAGGTTCCCTTGGCTCACTCAAAGAAATCTTGAGCACAGCATGGAAACAGGCGATGAAGAATTGGTCCCTAGGTGGCAGCATGGGCGAACAGACTAGGTGAAAGTACTGTACTGTGAATGAAAAATGGCTGGAAAACCATATGGGGAGAATAGCTGTCTGTAGTTAAACTGCAAGGATGTATTGAGAGGGATCCCACAAGCTGCTGTCCTGAAACTATTCTTAACAGTTTGAATGATGGAATAATAATATGATTGTTAAGCTGAGACTGATGTTGAATGAGGTGATACTGTAAATATGCTGGAGAATGAAAATGGAGACATGATTTGGAAAAGGAAATAGCATGCAATTCAACAAGGTGAGTGTAAGTTTCTCTACTTGGCAGGAATAATGTGCTGTGCAAACACAAAGACGAAAACAGTTAGCCAGGTACTATTTCTAGGATAGTGGGAGCAGAGAAAATGAAGCAGTTTCAGACTATGGATATAATGCAGATCTCATTCTAGGATACAGACCAGGGAGGTTTCCTGCATTATGTTTGGTATAACCAACCATCCCTGGGACCCAGTACGGCCTTACTGGGCTGCCGGGTTTAAGTTTGGTCACCATATTTCAGGTGGTGCAGATGAGCCTAGAAAGCATTGGGAACTTGAAAGCTGCTGCCAGGAAATTTGAAGAAACTGGGTGTGATTAGCCCAGGGAAGTGATAACCAAATTCAGTGTGAAAAGGGGTTTAAATTGTAGTGAACTATTTATGTTAGATGCCAAGAAAAGATTTCTAACAGTAAGGTAGTTATGCACTGGAAGTAATTATCGAGGGATGGTGGTGATTTACCATCGCTGAGGTCCTGAAGTGCACTTAGGTGTGAAAGCACACTTCTGGCAGTGCTGAGGCATCAACAGGGCTGGGAGAGGCTTATGAAGCTCTCTCAGACTCCCTCTCTCCCTCTTCCTCTGTGATTCAGTGATCCAGGAGAAATACGAATTGTGAAGATGGTGAGAGAAACTTTTTCCTTCAAAGTTTGTGGTCCCTGTTTTGCATATCTAAAGGCTACATCTCAGTTCTTAGATGTTTATTCCAAACAAAGTTAACTCCTTAAGCTTTCTTAGCGTGGCAAAGCTTCATCAAGCACCCATGCGTGTAGGTGGGAAAATTAGCTAGCTAAGTAACTGACATTCACAAATGGGTTGAAGAGAGCACAGAAATCAGCCACTTTGGAAAAGCAGAGAGATTGAGGTTCATACATTAAAACCTCCACTGGGACCATTTCATCAGTGTCGGCACAGGGCAGAGCGAGTCAGTCAGAGGCATCCTGTGAAGCACACTCAGTTTTGCTACTCCAAAGCAGAAGATCCAGATGACTGCCTAGAGAAGCCCAAAATGTCCACATCCAACACTAAGAAGATGAAGATCTTCTTGTCTGAAAACCAAATACAGGTAAATTCATTCAGAGAAGAGTATCCACACCCTACCAAGCCCCCATTCAGCTATATGTGATATCCCTAGGAGGGCAGACATAGGGAGGAGACAAAACTATAGATCTGGGGTGATCATATCAACTCCTTGTCAATCTGAAATATAATTAGGAGTATTCCTAAAGGCATATTCATCTGTCTTTCAGGTTTTGTGTTCAGAGGATGGCAATTAAGTGCTATTAATATGAGAAACTCATTGATTCAATCACTGCTTGTGCATGATTTGCACAGACATTAACCTAGTCTAGCTTGGTCCATGAACATGATTCAGTTATGCATATAATAATGATGATGATAATGACAGTAAAAATAATATAGTGAGCACTTATTTCTTGAGCAATGCTCATATCTACTTATAAAAGCACATTTCACTATGCTAAAAATGTTTGAAAAATTGCATTTTTTTCTTTGTGGAATTCTGAATTAGTTTTCATTCCACAGAGGTAAGCAAGTCACTTTATTTATTTATTATCCTGCTTTCTATACTGCTCTCAGTTCTTCCATATCCTTTTTCTACTTTGGCAGGCTTAAAGAAAAAAATAAATCCTTTTTCATTTATCTCTGTTTTTCAAGATCCTCTTTTTCCAGCTACTTCTTAGTGGAAATGATCTTGACAAACAGTACAATTAAAATGAAGAAAGCCAATTCAAAATTATGGGGGAAAAATACAAAGAAAAAAAAAAAGAAGAAATACAAATATTTTATTGAAGGAAGGCAAAAACATGGTAAGCTATGAAAAAGACACATGTTAGAAGAGTCAATTAAAAAAAAATCCTAGGAAAAATATGAGTAGTTCTACACCTCCCAGATATGAGTTCTCCTTTATATGCTTAGGGATTTGAAGAACTCCATACTGTGTCTTATGGTATTGGATAGCAACCTCCAACTGTTTGTTATTCTACCCTGATTTAAGATTAGAAGATGAATCCAAACCCAGCTGAAATTGAAAGACTAGGCAGGAAGCATACTAAAATATTATTTGTGATAAAACAACACCTGATCTGTAAAAATATCAAAAGCAAAGACCCCCATGCCCCAACTACTTTAATCACTTCTTAAGTGTTCACCTGCTTTCTCTCCATCCCTCAAAAAACTCTTACTCTAAACTCATAACCTGTGATTACTCCCCAGGCTTAAAATTTTGCAGGTGCTTCTGTGCTTTACTGAACTGAAGCCATAATGAACATTTGACATCTAGGACTACTTCTGCAGTTAATAACAATATGTGATATGCTATAGGAACATTCATATCCATCTTGCTTGGATAGAAGACAAAGCAAGCTCAGGGGAAAGAAATCTTAATGCAGTAATATCTGAGACAGTGGCAGAGGAAAAGCAATGAAAAATACTGGCACAGCTAATGCCTCTTTGTGCAATTATTCTCACTTTTATAAGTTTGCCCCTGTGTGAAAGTTTTCTCCTTTAAAATGGGCTGGCAAAGATAATCCATTAATTCAACAGCACTGGAAAGTTAACATTTTTTCCCTTCATTAGCAAGTTCAAAATTGCATTTTATTTCCATTTTGATGAGATTTTTATGAGTTAGAAGAGATGAAGTTGAACCCCAGGAGCTTAATGGACCCAGAAAGATCGCAGATACAGGATTGAATTCAATGAACCGTGAGGAGTTTAGTAAATTAATTAAATTTAAGAAAATAATGATTTTTTTGTCTGCTGGATTAAAAATGCTAAAATGCAATGAAAAGTTAATTTAATGCTAAAACTTTTCCCCCAAATTTATTTTGCATTGGTATTAAATAACTTCTGCAAATCTTAAAAAGAGGGAGAGGACTTGTATAAAAATAATTATTAAACTGTTTCCTGATTCCCTACTGTATCCTGAAATTATTTCAGTCTAAAGACTGTCATTTAGAATTGTGAGTAGACTACTCTGGGGTGTCTGTAGGGCTTTCCAGACCCACACCTCTTCTGCAGCTCTTTGGTGGTCGATGTTGCAGGAGCAGCTGAACTGATGAGAAGTGGGGCTGATCTCCTGAAGGTTGTAGCCCAATATGTTCATGTGTCTGTGATGCAAAGACATGAGGTTATGAGTGACAAAACTTTCTAGTGACAGAAACTCTCATCTCCCCTTCCAAATGAAAAAGATGAAGGATTAAAGTTTGTTTATTAAGCTGTTTGTGTCCCAACAGTAGGGTGTTTTGTTACATCTGGTGTAAGTTTCTTCTTTATTTGGTTCCACCCAGTTAGCACTTTGTAGCATTTCTTATGCTGTATTGCAG
The DNA here is from genome assembly GCF_011077185.1 of Oxyura jamaicensis. Taxonomy (NCBI): domain Eukaryota; kingdom Metazoa; phylum Chordata; class Aves; order Anseriformes; family Anatidae; genus Oxyura; species Oxyura jamaicensis. The sequence goes on along the minus strand of NC_048899.1, from coordinate 28,157,762 downwards.
ACAAAAGAAAAACCCAATCTCCAAGACTGTCTTCATGCACTTTTTAGAGACGAAAACAAACAAAAAAAGCAACTCCCTAAAATAAACATCGAACTGCTAAATAAAGCTTCCACCTTCCTCATCCCAATCAGATGCATGAACCTAGCAGATCAGTGAATATGTAGGAAAAAAATCTACTTTAATTCTGAGTAGCTTAGCGGTTTTTTTGTTGTTGTTGTTGTTTTTTTCTTATTCTCTTTTCACACATGATGTCAGACATTGCAGAGCCAGCTCCTGCCATGTCAGCAGCATGTGTGATACTAAAACAAACAACACAGATAATTTCAGCAATTAGCAGGGGATGTTAGTGTCACGGTGGAAACAGTGACAAGAAAACCTGCCACAAAGAAAGGTAAAAAAATATGATTAGAAAAGCAGAATCAACTCAACTGATCTTCCTTCTTTTCTTCCTCATGGGAAAACCATTGCAAAGAGTGACATTTCAGAAGGCTGTCATTATTGATGATGTGACAGATTCAGATGTACCCATTGGAGGAATATGACTTTATTCGACATAACAAGACAAAACATGAATTTCTTTTAAAAGAATGATTGGCTTTGTCCCTTGATTAATGACCTGCTACTCAATAGCAGCTAACCAATTGTACCGGGTCTTTCCCTGCAGCAGCCCATACAGTGCTTTGCTCTGCACTTGTAGCTAGAACAGCAGTGGTATCACACCGGTGTTGTGTCTGTTGCTGAGCAGTGCTGGCACAGCATCAGGACTCTCTCTAACCCTCCTAGGGGGTGGGCAAAAAAGTGAGAAAGAAACATCATCAGGGCAGCTGACCTAAACCAACCAAAGGGATATTCCATACCATATGATGTCACACTCAGCAATAAAAGGTGGAAAAAGGAAGAAGGGAGGGGTGGGCGTTCATTGCGAAAACATCTGTCCTCCCAAACACTGGCTACGTGTGTTGAGGCCCTGCTTCAAGGACGTGGTCAAGCATCGCTCATTTGTGGGAAGTAGAGAGTAATTTATTTCCTCCACACTTCCACATAGCCTTTAGTTGTTTTATTTTTATTTTTTATTTTTTTTCCCTTTCCCCCTCTCTTTTCCCCTTTCCCTTTATTCCTTTTAGTTAAATTGTTTAATTAACAATAACCTTTCCTTAATATATATATATTTTTCCCTTTAATTAAATTATCCTTATCTCAATCCGTGAGTTGTTCTTTACTTCTTCCCCTCCTCATCTGAGGAGGGAGAGTGAGAGAGTGGTTGTGGTGTTCAGCTGCCTAGTACGGTAAAAACCACACCAATCTTCAAGGCATGGCTTCCAACAAAAAAAATAATCAGTGTCTGAGAAATAGTGTGACCCAAACCAGTGAGTCAGTCTAAATTCTAACTGCAGAAGAATGAGTTGAAATTAGTCAAATAGTATCTTCTGCTCCGGTTGATCTCCACAGAGCATTGCTCTTTAGTGGAGTTCAGGCAGAGAGATGGGCTCCAAGGTTATTTGGTGTTGCTGAGATCCTATGGAAACCACCTAGGAATTGTAGTATTTGACCAGGAATACCAGATACCACTGAACTCAAAATGCCCAAGGGCTGTGTTCATATGGCATGAGCTGCTGCTGATCATAAGCCGTGCTTATGCTTCATGAGTAGATAAAATGATGGCTTGGTTTAAAATGCATGCAAGATGTGGTAGAAGATGACAGTCTCTAGTAAAATGAATGATGCAAGGCATAAAGAATTGACTGTGTATGTAGGGAAAGGGGACATTATTTGGATCCATTGGAATGTGGACTTCTGGATACTTTGTTCCACTGTGCATTGCTGGTCACAGGTGCACCACATCAAGCTCAGTTCCTGCCATTCAGCGAGAGTGGTAAACCCAGGACTGAATATATTGGTGGTTAAAAACTAGTGATAGGTTTAGGATTTCAGTCCATGCAATTCTGTAGAAATTGCTTCTTGTGAAGTCCATTGTGGGATAGTTGAAAATGAGTCAAAGTCACTGGGTTTTTATCTGTAGCCAGGAGAAGGGGAGAAACAGGAAGAAGAAGGTGCCTACAGTTTTATTTTTTGTTAGTCCTTGTTGAGTTTTTTTAAAAAATAAATTAAAAAATCTCATGAAAACGAACCCTTTGGTATTTGGCATTTTCTCACTACAGGTGCTTTGCAGAGCATGGTCAAGACACCTTTTGGTCCCTTATAGCAGAGAGCCATCAAAGACAGGCCCAAGGACTGGATCTGACCTGGAGACCAATTTTACCCCCTTTGTGAACAGCTAGCTGCTGTACAGGCAGGAACGTGGGTGTTTGTGATCTCTCAATGTGGGTCGTGCAGGCAGGCACTGACTCGCATTAGCCCCCCCCCAGTCTACTAGGGAAGGAGGAGGAATGAGAAGGCCCACTGCATTCAACAGTTGAGAGACTGTTGAGAAGATGAAAATGTCCCCCTTTCTAACGGCAGTCAATGGAATGTTCTCTGCCAGATGATGACTGGCTTACTTTAAATTCACCGTTTTTCTTATTTTAAATTACTCTAAATGCACAGAGTGCATTAGGACTGTTTTCTCATTGACTCCTACCTCTAGGGATTTAAAGGTCCTGCCCTCCCCACCCAAAATCTTTATTTCATATATAGCTGTTCTTTTGAGCAGAAAGATGAGGTGTAAAATTAACAGCCATCTAAGATTGTATTTTGACAAGACAATGTCAGTTTTTATCACCTCAGTCTGCTGCACCACATTAAGTCAAGCTCAGTGATGTGAGTTGTCTCATCTGCACTGTGTTGGGTTGCAGCAAAGCTCAGATTGGAGCCAGGCATGTATAGGCTTCTTGTAGTTTATTTTAAGTGAAAGTCACATATTTGCAATTCACTGTCCTTTACCTAAAGTCTGTTACAATAAAATGTATTCCAGTCCAACATCTTGAAGTGTGCAGAGCTTCATTCCAGAGGCTGGTGACTTAGGCAATCTCGCAGAAGCAGCAGGTTTCCTCTGTTCTTGCCATTTCTTATGAGCATGAGATATGTGACCTCTCATCTGAGGGAGGGATTGAAGAACACAAGGGCACAGGTAACTTGTGTATTCTTGTGTGGGAATGTGCTCCTCAAAAGTATCAGACCAATAATGAAAAAAAAGGACCTCCAAGAACAGCGTTTTTTCAATCCTTATAATAGCTCAGAAGATCCTGTTTCCATGCTGGTATTGTTGTAAGCCATGGAACTATTCCTCAGAATGAGCACATTAAAACAAATCATCTAATATCTTGCATAGAATCATTAATTGTTTTAAAGAGCTTTGAAGCACTGGGTGGCAATTTGGATAATATTTCTGGGCTCAGTTTATGAATTCTCTTTGATAGTAGGAAATCACTAAGTGGATTCCTGTTCTTCTGAAAACTCTGTAAAGGAATGTGGAGTTTTTGCTGTATTTATTTATTTTTTCTTTCATATGCTTCCCAGTTGAGTCAGAATTGGAGAGAAAGGAAATATTTCTACATTGCTAGAATAGGCTAATGCAAGGCTTGCAATGGGAATGATAAAAGTTGATAGTCATCCATTAAAATGAAGCCTGCTTGACAACAAAATACCTCATCTCAAGATGAACCTTTCTTTCAAGTCTAGCCTCTCAGGCAAGGTAGAAGAAACTAAATAATGAATCAGATTCTGAGAAATTTGACCACTCATTAAGGCTTGTCAGGGAATGCCCTGACTACAGAGATTAGAGGTTAAAAATGTTCCTTCTCTGGCCATGTCTGAAGAGGTTTTAGCAGGGAAGGTCAGTCAGAAGAACAGTCATACACTTCTATTAAGAATGGAGTAATTTCCTTGATCCCTTGTAGAAATCTAATCTAATATCCAAAAATAAAATAAAATAAAATAAAAGCTCATGGCATACCTCCTTGCTAGGAAAGTGAGCAAGTTAAATAAAAGAAACACATATTAGTCTCACAAAAGTTCTGTTTTCTTGTAATAGCTAAAGCAAATAGGTCTTCAGGTGCCTGTATATTTGTAATAATGTGTGTCATTCAAATAGTTTGACTCCGAAATGCTGTGAATAGTGTCTGGAAACGGATTGCCTTTAAGGCCTGAGCAGCCCAAATGAGACTACTTGGCTATCCAGGTCCCATTTACATAAAGGAGTAAAGAAGTCCAGAAAATAAAATGAAGATGACAAGGGAAGAACCATTATTGCTTTCTACTTATGACAAATGGAGCTTAAATGGTTTTGGGATCAATTGAATAGTTTCCTTGGCTGTGGAACATTATGGGGGCTATCACACAATTGTAGTAAGTCCTGCTATTACATGCTCCCACAAAAGTGGTTTGAAGTCATCTCACAAAATGAATAGGAGTGTTCCTTCCTGCCCTGATACTTGCCTGGCTTCCTCAGTCTTTGCAGATTAAGCATGTCTGTCTTCTTGGTGTGTAAAAATTTCTAAAGGATGTTCCCTCAGCTGCAATATTACCACAAGATATTTACTTCTTATCAGCCTCATGATAGATTGTATTCATTCCCATTCAGGTAAATCTGGAACAGGAACTGGGATGTGGGTTTCACATACCACTTTAATTTACCTTTTGCTGCCTTCTGAGCATTTACCAGCAATTCTATATATACTGCAGTCATGGAGGTTGTGCTCTGTTTCTTGTTCTGCTTTTATTTTCCAGGTGAAGAATAAGAAAGGAGTTTTTTAAAGCCATTTACCTATTCTCAAGTACACCACTATCTTCCTGCAAAGTGAGAAGTAATGTTTAGAAACTTCCAATAGGCTATTATCAGACTGATGCTGAGAATAAAATAGATAGGATAAAGCTTTGATGGAGTCCCAAAAACAACTGTAATTATTTGTAGCTTAGAATGATACCTGCAGATTACCCAGATCTCTCTGACTATGTTACAGTATCTGCCTTGACCTCTGCCACTTATTGTCAGGTTTCCATACCACTAACCAAGATTTTACATTGAAGAAACAAACCTGGCTCTCATTAGATTCACTGTGAATTTGTCAAGTCTGTGGCTACTGGGAATTGGTTTAAAGTCTCCATGTAAAGAAAGCAATGGATCCTACATCATCTCATTGTACCAGTGGTCCAGGGGGTGAGTGAAGGAATCCCTACAAAGATCTCTCTAGCACAACACAATTTTTCCAAGACATAAGCAGCAGGGACAAGCCATAGCCAGAGCTCAAGATATTGACCTTATTTTATTTTATTTTATTTTATTTTATTTATTTTATTTTATTTTATTAGGCTAATCACTCAAAGGAGACAGTTGCTGTACTCTAGGGTTAGGCCTTACTGCCCTTGCTGGGAAGGCAACACAGCCATATCTTTTTCAGCAAAGGAGAAGGAGTCAAAACACATATGCTTTGTGTGTGGTAGTGGCTCCCTAGCCTGAGGTTTGTCTTGGGACAGGACAGAGGTTGATGGTTACAGAGAAACCCTTGTGATAGGGAGCCAGGCAGGGGTCATAAGTAGTTTAATTACCCATAAAGGGAGGAAAGGAGACATCACATATCAGTAGAATGTGGTTGCCAGTGGCACCACTGCCAGTACTGCTTGGTGCATGCAGTAACCAGTGTTGGGGTAAGAAGATACTTTTTAGAGGACAGTAAAGCAGGACAGGCCTGTCCCTCTCCCTCTCTTCCCCCACTCCCACCCATGGCATTTTCAGAGAACAGCATGCAGCTAGAAACTCCTGCTCTGGAGCTGGAAGGACTGTGTCAGTCCTTGGGCAGTGAGGAACTAAACCCTGAGGAGAGAGAAATGAGCTGTTAAGTTACATGCAACACACTTGCTGCTGCTCTTTATATTCCATACCCCGGTGCTTTAACCAAAGTAATTTAAACGTCTCAAGCTCTGGTGCCCCCATCACTATCCCAGGCACATTATTTTGCAAGCTAACTTATCTCACTATTTGCAGTTTTCCATGTGAAATTCATGAGCAATTCTCCCTCCCTCCCTCCCAATCCTTTCCATGTCTCCTATCTCTCACCCCAGCTCCTCTCCCTTTCCTTTGTATAAACAGGGCATGGCATCTAGGATTTTTAAAATGATCAAAGAGAGCTTTGATCACTTGCTTAAAACTAGGTCTTGGTAGTATATTCATTGCTAGGACACTAACATAGGTTAGAAAGCCACCAGTTGCCTGCAGCTGGCTTCCTCCATCCTTCTATTCATACTCCTATTCCTTACCACCTTCATCATCTATAAAATATTTTAGAAAGTAACAGAACAAATTTCAGAAGCTTTTTTTTTTTTTTTTTTTTTTTTTTTTTTTCCAATCTCTGTTCTCTAGAAGGATCTGTAATGAGCAAGCATTTTCTTCTTGACCTTTACATTGCTTGATAAGACAAGCCAAATTTCTCAAAAGATGTAGACTTCATAGATCTTACAATCTCAAAAACCTTTGTGGTTTTAGATATTACTGTCATTACTTTGAACATGCTTAGGGGACATAGCAACCATTTTCTTTTCAGTCATCTCCCTATTACTTTTGGCTATTAAAATCCAACTCTAACTCTATTGTGTTTAGTAATCATAAGGGAAAGGGATCTAATTATTGCACAATGAGAAAGCACATGTTTAACAACTTGTTTTGGCTATTAGGCCCTCCTGGAGTACCTAGTGAAATGGCATACAAGCATGTATTATGCCAGGCTGAAGAAAGTACAGAAGCAAATGCAAGATTGCTGGAAAGTTTATAAATGGTTACTTGCTCTTGGTAAACCAAACAAGTTAAATCATCCTGTATATCATCATCTTAAAAAAATATATATATATAAATATATATTCATAATGATCTGCACAGTTAAAGATTTGAATACACTGAGGTTAGTAATGATACACTGTGATGGGATAGACACAAACAGGATCACTTCAGGAAATGACGAAAAGGAAATGTTTATCCTATACATTTCTATTTTCCACCTTGACGTGTGTTTTATCTTCTACCATGACTCAGAGAACTGTATCATCTGAGCAGTGGATGGCATTTAGGGTGAATACAGGAAATGTTGAAGGCAAAGGTCAAGAATAAACCATCATGGAGAAAGCAATGGATTCCCTGCATGGTTTTCAAGATACCTTTCTGGGGGACAAATAATAAGAACTAATGTCCAATTATGAGTGCCCATGATGACCCTAACAAATAAATCTGTGTGTAGCAGTGATCTGTAAGAAGACGATGGAGTCAGGTCTATGAGGAACTTCTTTTTCACCCAGGGAAGAAGCTTCCTGTCCCACAGAGGCTATGAAGGTATGGCAGCTCATCTTCACTTAAATCCTTAATGCTGTGAGTAATTTTCAAGCTTCTGGAATTATGTCTTGACATAAACTGTTAAACTGCAGGTGAATTCAACTGCAGGCTACCAGACAGTTCAGACTGTGCACTGCTGTATGGGTTTTAAGAACAGACTGTCAGAACTGTGTAGAGCCCAAGGAAAGTCTTGTAAAATAAATGTCATGGTGGTGATGGTGGTGGTGTATAGGATATGTCTCACTTGGACAAGACCGAAAATAGTGTTTTGCCATGCTTGCTGGCACAGAATAGAAAGAAGGCTGATGAAGTGACAGTTTACTAAAGATCTTGGGTGGTGTGGAGAAAAGTCATAACAGGATGAAATCACCTCTGAGGACAGAGTAGAGCAAACTATTTTCTTACTGCAAAATGCTCCAAGCACTTCCTAGGTGGCACCAGCTACCTATTCACAAGCTCATCAATGTGATCCTTAGTAGATCAAGGGAGAGAACTTAGTGCTCAATACTTTTGTATTGTCTTTGGTCTTTGCTGCTTGAATTTACATGTTTTCAGGTTGCTACCTTAGGATCTTGTCTTGTGATCCATCTACCACAGACAACCCAACTGTAAAATTGATTAAAAACAAGAGCTTCTATGAAACCGAAGAGGAAGAACCCAAACAGAAACCCTAGCCAAACAAGGAGTTTGAAAGAGTACATCACAAGAGAAACATAGTGACTCTGCCTGAGACCTTGCTGCAGTTTATACAACTGGACATCAAGACTTAACCCCTGGAAAGGAAGGCTACCACTCCAAGTGATCAAACTTCAGATTTCATATATTTATTTATTTATTTTTTTAATTTGTACCCCTCTGGATGCACAAAGCACTCAAAAACCCATCAGGCCTGGGAGAATGCCCCTTTGAAATGGGGCACTTTGTTGGTATCTCTCTGTTACTTCTATGTCTCTCATTTGTATGAACTTGGGGTGCAGCATGTTTGAGACTGCTTTCCCAGTCCCAGGAAACATCAAACATCAACTGATACATTTTTTCTACTGATGGAGGTTAGATCTTCATCAGTAACACTTGTAGCATCCTTCATGACCTGTGCATTCTAGCTGTTGTGCTGCTGCTGATTTTTACATCCCCATTGGTGAAAAGTGACTGGAAATTAGCATTCATCCTGATCCATTTCTTATTCAGAAACAAATGTACTCTGGCCTTTTAGAGATGTTGGTTTTGGGTGATTAAAATAAAGCAGCTTAAAATAAATTATGATAATGCACACAGTCCTTAAAATACCTCAGAACTGTCTTGGTGGGATCTGATGATAAATAGATTTTCTTGAATAAGCTTCCTTGTGGGTTAAAGCTCTACTCCTGCACATGAGGCTATGCCAGTATCAGCATCTGACCAACCTAGGAAATTTGTCCATTGCTCCAGAACAGATGTAATTATTCAGGAAGTCTGTTTGAATAGAGATAATAATGCTTAAGAATATATATCCTTAAGTTGTTTGGACCCTTTGATTGTGATCAACATTTACATTTTCTTATGAGTTCTTGACTTTTCTTGCAGACTGGCACACATCCTTCTCATCAGAGCTTCAGCTGACTGTGGCAGGGGTCCCTATAGTTCCACTATTCACCCAAGGTGGCCTGAGGGTTCATAATTGACCAAAGATTGGAAGTTTAACAATTTATTCCTTGAGGTAAAATAAGGAATCAGTCTGCTCCTGTTCTTGTCCTGTTTACAAGAGAAGGGTTAATAAAGATATTCAAAGAAGCAAGGTTTGTGGTGAGAGGCCATGTATTTTAATAGAATTTAAAACAAAACAAAACAAAACAAAAACAGGCCAGCAACTGTGCAGAGAGACTCTTCATTAAGCCTGACTCTTACCATTAGACCATCATGGTTACAATAAACTTACAGCTGAAAGAGCCTTATTATGACAATCACAGTAGTAACCCCCACCCTTTGTGTTGTATTTGGATAAGTGATAACATATCTTAAATTTACAGCAGTTTAAAGGCTTAATTAGGACTGGTGTCTCATTAGCCTGGTCATGAAACTAACACACAGCTGGAGGAAGTTCTTGCCCAAGATAGTGAAGGTTCAGACCAAGGTCTCGGAAACCTTTGGCAGTGGATACTGGCATCCTAATCCTTTTCTGCAGCAGGATAATCTCTGTTCACAGCAGGTGAGGCACTTCAGTGTCTTAGAAAGGCTGACCCTGACAACTGAAGTGGAGACAATCAGGGTAGTGCTGGTACATCATATTTTCATATAAAGCCAAAATTTTCCTGAAAGGCCAATTGAAATTTTGTCTAGTGCAAAACTAGATATGTAGTGCAACACTAGATGTAGAGTAAAGGAGTACAGATGCATGTATTGTATTCATGGTCATGTTAACAACTGTAGATGCAAAACAAACAGGAAACTTTAAATACAATTGAAAAAAACAAAACCAAAACCAAAAAACAAATAAGCAAACAACAACAACAACCACAAAACAAGGGAGTCTTTTGATATGAAATTAGATTTTTTTTTTTTTTTTTTTCTTTCATCTTGCTTATTGCCGGCTTCCCATCATGAAACAGTTCAATGCTAATCTGACACAGAAAATTTCAATCCAGTTCATAGTTCTTCCTACCACTTCTGTGATTGATCAATTGACTTGTTTTCATTTTATGTAGATAACATTAGTACTTCCTTTGTCTTTCTCACTTAAATGGCAAATCATTGGGTGCATTTATTTATTTATTTATTTATTTTTTTTTTTTTTTTCTGTGTATTGAACGGGGCACAAAGGGAATCTGACTCTGGTTAGGATACACATTTTTCCTTCATTGGTTTCTTACACAAGTACTCATTTGGAACTTTTCCAAGATGTTTGTCATCTCCTTCTATTAAAAGAACAGTGTAATCACATAGTTTTTATATTCATTTAATAAAACTAAACGTTTACTAGTGAAAACATACTTTCCTTTCTCTGTCTAGCTGCACATCTGCACTTAAAAGATGCTTCTCTAAATTACATTTGGAGCATGCTGAGGAATTCAGTGGAATTTCTCTTCATGGGGAACAATAATACCCATTAATTTCATATAGTGTTTTACCCTATGGAGATGCAGCTGTGTCAAAATCAAAATGGCGCAACTGTTTTAATACACAGTGCCACATTCAATGAGCAGGTAGAAGTAAAGGAAAACTCTTTATTCAGTGGAAAGTGTTGAGAGAATTTATGCAATAGTGCACAGGATAGGCATATCTAGACTTGCAAAAAAGACCGTGCAGAAGTGGTGAGGACCACCAGTTATCAAGACCATGTGCTTTATGATACATATCTCCATTTTATTCTAGTGCGAACAGTCATTCAAGTTGTACCTGATTTCTAGTTGATGCTTTCAGATATTGCCAACAGAGAACAATGTGTGTATATATTGTATGTGCATGACAATAAAACTTATTTAGAATATGGTTTCATTTCCTTACTGCCACCTACTAGGAAATAACAGTCCAAGGACGAAGTTTAACAGTTGTCCCCATGATCAGAAAGTGATTTTCATGAGGTTTTGAAGAGACACTGAGAGAAAACATTGATTCATGTTCAGCCTTGTAGCAAGCATACAGGGAGCCTAGATTGATAAGGAGCTATGACTGGTAAATCATAATGTAAATAAAAGCACTATTTTTCATGCAGCTTATTTACAATGGCTTTAGTATGCTACATTTCCAGGGAAATATATGTTCTTGTCAGGAAACTTCAGGGGAAGTAAATGAGTTTGAATCACATGAATAGGTTTAAATGCCATGGCTGAAATTTAGTAAACTATTTTGCACTATCTCTTCTTCTTCATTAAAAGTGGAACATTTTTCTCTGTCTTTTGACGTACTTAATAATAAGGCTGGATTACCCAGTGGGACACTGGGTAGGAGCAGCTTCCTTTAGATTTTCTGAAAAATCTTACACTTAAGCATTAATTCCTCATCACAAGTCAGAGTCTGACTCTGAATCGATCTGTATTAGAGTCTAGATCCATGAATATTCTTGCTGGTTTCTATTTATCTCTGTGTGTCTTAGTTTGGGAGTTATCATTGCAAGATCTAAGCAATTTCCACAAACACACACAAATTAAAAACATTAATATATTCAGTGCTTATGAAGTCCCAGCTCCTCTGGAGTTCAAATTCTGCTTTTAGGAGAAAAATATCAGCATGATTTGGGAATAGCAAAAGATATTTGCTTTATGATCCAAAAAGATCATGAGTATAACAGCATTTCTGACTTTTCATGGCATTGTAGATATGCAACTGGATGTAGCCTTCACAAGTCACTACACTCTTCTGGAAAGAAGCAGGACAAACCACATTTAGGTCATTAGACAACAACCTCTTAAATATCCTCAAAATAGGCATCTCACAACTTTCCTGAGGACAAAAGAACAGTTTCCCTAATATCCACATCAAATGGTCTTCCTTTTTTTTCTGCTTTCGGAAATATCTTTTCTTATTACAATGCAGCTCTTTCATTAGGCCTTGCATTTCACACATCAGTTTTAGGAATTAGGATCTCCTGAGCTACCAGATTCTGAGACCCATGGGATACTTGTCAGCTCTAGAACTTCTAGTCCAAATTGTAGTCCAAATTTCCTTTTTTTTTTTTTTTTTTTTTTTTTTTTTTTCCTCCCCAGGTGTACTACATATTTATTTATTATTTAGGTTGTCAAAATCTACACTCAGAATTGGAGTTCTACTAGATGATGAACACAGTGAGCAAAGGTCCAATGGGGAAATATTTGAGCCTGAAAGATACAAAAACAGACAAAAACTAGGGACTGAGATAAAGTAAACTAATAAATAATTTGTGCAGTTTACATAATTTTGAAACATTTTTTTCCCCCTTTTTGGTAGGGACCAAATTAGAAATTAGAAAAGAGGTACAAATCCTAGGGGGAAAAGCTAGGAACTACAAATGGTCTTTGAGATTTCAGATCAAGAAAACCTATTGTATCCTCTACCAACTGTACAAATCAGCTAAATCTGGTAAATGATGAAAAACCCTTTAAAAAACTTTCTATCTGAAATATAAGTGGCTATCATACTCTTAGCTACAAGATTATCTCAGGTGAACTAAAGACCTGAAGCAAGTAATGGTATAAGGCAACCAACCACATGTGAAGCATTCTTAATTTATTATGAAGACTTATTGTATGTGTATCAGACAATTCACAGTTGCTAATTAACTTTATATGGAAGGCACTAAGATTTTATGAAGATCAATGACATAATAAAATCTGTACTTTAACTTAGGATGGGTGTGTGGGTTTTGAGTCTTGAATGAACACAAGTGATAATTGAGTCTGACCAGCTGCACAATTATTCTCCAAACAATCTTACATACAATTTCAGTAAGGAATCATTGTAGCTTCAGTGATATTAGGGCTTTCCCTTAATTGATAGTACTTGTACAGTCTGTTTCATTTTCCAGATGGCTTTATTTTCCTAAAATCTAGGGGTAAGACTGAAAGGCTTCCTATTTGGGTTCATTGTTACTTACAGAAGATGGAAGAAGGACAGAAGCATAATGAAGCAAGAGTTAGGGAGTGCAAAGAGAAACTGAGACAGAAGTTCAGGGGTACAATAGTTTTCCATTTTGTATACTTCTGGAAACATTTAATACCTTTAAGACCTCTGTTCATTTGTCAGATTGTATTTAACTTGGACGAGACAATGAATGGTTTATTGGAAAACAGGAAACAGATGGATAGACACACATGCACACAACATAACCATACAAGGAAATTATCCTGATAAGGAATAGGGTAAAGGGAAGCAGGGAGAGACATTTCTGAATCACCACCTTTTTCAACAGCCAATAAACTCACCACTCTTTGAAGCTGCAGCAATATTGGCTATATATTTCCCTACAAGAGTCCACTTCCACCTGTGGATTAGTAAGTACTTCACTACATAGGAACCCAAGAAATATGTATATATTCATTATCATAAAATAAAATAAGAAACAACATTTTTAGATAAGTGATTAGAAGGACCAGGAGATAACAGCTATCTGCTGTACTAGTCCCACTCTGCCTCACTTGAAGGTCATCATCATCAGTTGTGTATGATAAAAAATAAAGACGTTTTTCTATTAGCTCTATGGTGAAGCAGACACTAGAGAATTCAAATAAGCACAGAATTATCATTCAGCAGGAACAGGCACAAATTAAAATATAAATGCAAGTTAAAACTGGCCTTCCATTCCATGATAAAAAGTGTGGTCATGTTTGATAGGATGAGCCATAGTTCACTTAGCTTTGGTCCCATTTTGGTTCATCTGAGTTTTGCAAAAGACTGTGAAGTCCATCCTGAGGCTTTTGAGAAAAACAAATTAAATTCCTACATTACAAGACCAGGTGAATATTACAGATTCTTGTCTGAGAACAAGAAAGACGGGGGGTGCAGATGAGGAAGGTGGATAAAAGAAAGTAAAAAAGAAAAATGCTCTTTTCCACATTTTTTTCTGATTTATATAGGTGTAGTTATAATGAGGTGCTGACTTATACTTGAGATGTCTTGGTTATTCTGAAACAAAGTTACTCAATTCAAGGAGAAATAAAAGAAAATTAGATTTTTTTTTTTTTTTTTTGTGCATAATAAATCTATGGAACTCATTGCTTAAAGATGTACTAATATTTTAGCTTCTATTGCAAATGAAAAACATACAGGTTCTTTACATAGTACATAGGAATATTTACAATTGCATAAATTGATGCATAAAAGTGAAAAATAAATAGAAAATTTTATGAATCATGATGTAAGTCAGCGTTTAATGGGTAGGAGTTGGACAGAGCAATGCATAATTGTCATATGTGAATTCCTTTACACTTTCCTCTTGAGAATGTGGTATTAGACATTGTGCCAGGGACAAGATACTGTACTATGTGGTTCATAATTTCCTCCAGCAAAATGGTTTCTCTGCTTCTGGTGATGTGGTTTGTCAATGAACAAAAAGTATGTTTCTCCAAATCTTTCATGAAGTGGGAACCAGCCGCTTGCTAAAGTACAATGTAACTGCCGCACAAAATAGTACAGTTTCCCGAAATGCACACTATTTGATAAGCAATGTGATGCAGAAGGCAATAACTATTAATATAGCCACTCTACTGAATTGATTTTAGCACGATTAAACTTTTCTTTACCTTATTTCACAGTCCATTTAAAATGTTCTATTTTGCCTTTAATGGCAAAGGAAAATCTGAGCTTTAATAAAGCACAGCAGCACAAATTCAAGGCAGCATATGGCACAGATGAGCAGAAAGCATTATCCGGAAAAAGGACAACAGCACCAAAATCAGAAATCCAGGCTGTTATACCATGTAATTGATTTAGGTAGAAGAGCATCTGTATGCAGAGAGTAATGAGAAACCATCAGCAATGGGCCAAGTTACAGTTTTCCAAGCTTTTACAGAACATGGTCATGCAAATAAATGTATCTTAGTGGGAGGTGAGGTGAAGAGAATTTGCAAGATGTTTACTGTAGCTGAAGGGGAAGTAGCATATATAGTCTCTTTTTAGGTAAAGCTTAGATCAATTCAATATCACTCATTCTTCATTTGCCATGGAGAGTCTCTTTTTTTTTTTTCAGGAATAACACCCCACGAAATACAGACCAAGTTTTACAGTATTGTTCAGGGCAGGAAAGTAGAACAAGATGGGGTGTTGCCTGTTTGCTGAGAACATATTCAAGGCCTAGATAGCTGTATTTTTCAGAGTGAAAACACAGACCTGGTTTCTCGTTGGGAACTATATGCACAGGGAAGATACAGTGAAAAGAAACTCTAGATTTTAAATCTAAGGTTGAATTCTGAGAACAGCCTTCTTCCAGTCAGGTGCTGTCTTCTTCTTTCTTTTATGAAATAATGAGTTACAGACCTTTCCAGCAATGTGGAAGCTGTGGTCATGAATTTCCTCAGAACGATCTCTTTAACCCTTGAGTTTTTGTGTGAGATATTTTTTTTGTTTGTTTGTTTATTTAGTTTTGTTTTGTTTTTGATATATTTTTGAAGAGAAATGTAAGCTACCACAGCATGTTGCACAGCACCAGTCGGGTGGAGAGGCTCTGAACACATCCGTTAACTCAACATTGACATGTAGAAAAGTGGAAGGCAAAGATACAAACTAGACCTGTCAAGACCAAGATAACATCTAGAGACAAGTAAACTCTAGTGTCTGCTTCAGCTTCATTTCAGAAACATCTCCATGGTTAGTGATGAGAAGAGTCCTTATGCCCACAACACCCATTCTGGAAATTTAAACATGTTCATGTCTATGATTAGATTGTGTGTCCATGTAAGGCTATATGGTCTGAGGCCACCAGTGTATGATGTAGCTAAAGCCCTCTGCCATTTATACTCATGAAGATGCTTATCCAATCATGTGCGAACCGTAGACTTCTGCTCCAATGTCTGTGGTGAGAGCTACATAGAAAGTGTTGTCTAAAAATGTATATGTAATGAATTAATAGTCCTCAGACTGAGGTGCTTCAGAGGTGAAGATTTGTGGTGCAAGGGCCTGCTTCTGTCTCTGAAGAGGAGTGGTTTCATAAGTATTGAATATGACCTGTTTAGGAGATGAAAATTGTTAAATGTAGGGCACAATAGCTTTGAAAAATATAAATGGAGTGATAATGAAGACAAAAGCATATGACTGAAAGTATTTCCAGTGTTGCAACATATCAAGTCCTTGCCTGTCAGCTGAGCCAGCGTGACTGACTGACCACATATCCATGGCTTGCTCTGGCTGTAAAATGAAATGTATTAACTTAAACCACCGTGGTTTATGTTCCATTTTCCTTCCTAATGGGGGTAGGTTAGGAGTGTTTGCAAGGTCACTCCTGGTGCCTCAACGTCTTCACTGACAGATGGCAACTCAATGAGCTGTGGTAACGCCATCATTTCCACTCATGTGCCTGTATCCTGAGGAGTCCTGAGCATTTACAGCTCAATAAAATCAAGGCTCTTATTGTGCCTCAAGGGAAACAATTACAAAGGACACCATTTCCCACCCCATGGGACCACAGTAAGCAGGCTACAGAAGTTGCCTGAGTTTTCCATAGCGTTGGAGTCCCTTTTGCAATTCACTGCCACTGATGTTTTCAAACCTGTCTGACAGCCCCTGTTACAGCAGACAGACTGTCTGGGAGATGACAGCTTGATCTGTATCTCTTTCACACCTCTTTAGGGATAATTTTGATGTGAGGTAGGATTTGATCAACTACCTCCGATCTTATATGCTCAGCTAAACAAGCTATTTGATTTTTTTTTTTCTTTTATTGTGATGGGTAAATATGTCACTCATGTTGTTGAACATGTTGATAAAAGAAGATGTAGATAAGTCATAGCTGATAGTTACAAGTGTCAGTGATTATACTGGGCTTGAATTAAGGATAATTTTTGTATTCCCTCTGCAGACACTGGCAGCAAATTCTGCCTTCTTTGAAATCCTAGACAAAACTGGGATCACAGGAAATGAGCCTCTTTTCATAAACATAAAATGCACTGGAATTTTTCACATTTGTGTGTACTTAGCATTCATGGGAAGAAATAGGGCCAAAGAGAGAAGCACAACAGTAAGTGAGAATGGCTCTTCTGTAAGGTTCTTGAATCAGACAAGAGAAAAGAGGTTACAGAAACTTTGCCAGAAGTTTCTCCTTGTAAGTCCTTCTTTGCCATCATTTAGGCATCCTAACTTGTCCTGTGGAAGTCAACAACAGAACATGTGCTTCCTACGGCTAGCGTTTAATGAATCAGCATATTTTTATGCTCTTGCCTTTTGTCCACAGGGGCGTGTGTATGGGCAAAATCATAAAATAGAATCATTGAATAATTAAGGTTGGGAAAAGACTGCAAGATCATCTGGTGCAACTGTGCCCCTACCACCAATGTCACCCACTAAACCTTGTCCCTAAGTTCCACATCCAACCTTTCCTTAAACACCCCCAGGGATGGTGACTTCACCATCTCCCTGGACAACCTGTTCTACATGTTCATGGACCTCACCCTTAAATATCAGGATGAAAAAGGAAAAGCAGGATCCTTATTTTGAGGGAAGTGAGATTTTCTTCTAGGGTACAGCTTCACAGCTTGTGCAAGAGTCTTTTGGTCCTTCTACCTTTAAGAGCTATAGGTCACAAATCCTACACTTTACCTTCCTCCACATCTCTGTATTCTCCAATATGAGTCCTGTGCACCAAGTCCTAGCCCCGGTGAGCTGCATGACTTTAAAAATGCTGCTAACTGGAGTCTGTCTTTACCTCACTCCAGTGAGAGTTTTATTACACTTGAAGATCAAAATTGTGGAAGTTAGAAGTTAGACTGAATCTTTGGTACCTCCTCCACTTGAGTGATTCTGAGAACCACTCCTACAGGGCTCCTTTTTTTTTTTTTTTTTCCCTTTATTTTTTTTTCTTTTTTTTTTTTTTTAATTTTTAAAAATGTTTTTAATAATAAAACAATGGTTGAAAATCCACATGCAGGGGAATGTCAAGTATCAATATTTACAGTCTGATAATGTTCCTTTTAACTGTTTTCTGATGTGAGAAATGGAAGAACAACTCTATTTTTTCGAGCTAATCACCATTCTCTGTTCCAACCAGACAGCTTCATTGCTGATAGGGCTATGTTTTGTGGCCACGTAAACTCCATATGCATGTTTTTTGACAAGCCAACAGGACTAACCATCTGGAGTGGTATCCCTGGCCTTTTTTTTTTTTTTTTTTTTTTTTCACACTTAAAACACCAACCAGAGACAAACAATTTAATGATCATCTTGTAAAGTGATGTTTTGGAATCATATCAGCAGGGAAATGAATGTGCTAAGAATGTTGTTAAGCATGTTTCCCAGGTGGTAGAATAATTAAAGTTGTTTATTGGGAATTTGTCATGAGAACATTAACTGACTTCAGACAGTATTGCCCTGGGGGGAAAATGTTTTGAACTTCACTAGGACAGAATTTTTTGGACCTGGTGTAATTACTTAGATATTTTTCCTAAAGTTAAAAAAAAAAAAAAAAAAAAGGCCTTTTCTGTGGCCATGAGATATTTCTGAGAAAACCAAATGAAGGTTTATTCTAAATGAGTACAAATGTGTCCACTGACAGTTTCTGAATTCAGACAGATATAAGTGCAGTTCTTAGATAGAAGGGATTGCCCTCAACCCTGCAGGGATGTAATGTCCTTAGATTTTTTTTTATTATTATTATTTTTATTTTTATTTTTCTCTCTTAAATACAGATTATCACCATCCTGGGGATTCTCCCATCAGAGTAAGATGACAGTCTTGGGTGCCTTTGGGGAGTGACTGTCACTAGGAAGTACTCAATAAACAATGGCAGAAAGCAATATCAATTTTCATCTGAGGCTGTCCAAAGATCCATGTTTTGTCAATTAATAAATTTTAATTAACAGGTACTACTGCACTAAGTGGTCATCGTGCTATCAAGACCTGTGTCAATGTATGCATGTCTTCAGTGAAGAATGAATACCTTTTTTCACAGCAGAGATTCAGTCTTCTCTCTGTGTGTTTGTGCAGCATCTATGACAAGGTCTTGAGTTCCCTTTCTGTCCAATGTTATGTCATAAATATTACAGTAGAAAATAGAGCACTATAATTATCCCAAACAATAACTTTGCTCAGTTATGAGAATGAAGTTCTTAGTTACTTTTACAAAATAGGCTGTACATTATAAACATATTTTTTAAAAAAAGACAATCAAGCATATTTTTTCCACAGCTTCTTGAAATTATCCATTAAAAAGTCTGTTTAGGATCTGACAATGAGGCTCTGTTTAGCCTGAGAAAGTCCATGAGGGCAGAGCAGTTGAGACAGGTGAAAAAAAACAACGATAGTGTAGGGATTGTTTTCCTTTGTGATTAACTCTTCTCCCAGAGGCTGAATGAACAGGTAGCTGTTCAGCCAAGATCTAATAGTCTAATAGGAGCTGGGGTATTCAATTGCTTGTAGGATTAATCCAGACAGAATTCACATCCACACAGGCTGAAACTGAGACCTGAGGAGGAGTCCTGAGAGTAGACCAGTGCAGCAGCCTGCAGTCTTGGAGCAGCCCTCTACCTACATCCCTGAAAGGCACAGACCTTTAAAACCTTGGGTCTGGGCAGAAACCCAGTGACCAGAATATGGAGTTAACTGGACACCCAAGTGTCTTGCAAATTCTTCTGCAGGTGTTACTGAATGGAGACATCCTATAGCTCCTGCTGTGCTGATTTTGGAGTATGCATTGCCAGTGACATTGCAATTCCTCAAGACATTTAGTGGATGAGAACAAAGGACGGTGCAGTCCTTTAGGGGCTTGGGTTGCAGACCACTGTAGCAATTAATTGTATATATTTCAGTCAAATGTTTGTAGCAAAGACCTCTCCTCTTTAGTATCTATAGAATTGTTGTCTATTTTTTTATGCATTGTGTATCTTATTTCAACAGCCTTCTTAATTTGAAGGCACATTTTTTTCACCTCCACTATTTCTGCTTATTCTGTATATTACAAGCTTTTATGTCGTGTTTTACTAACAGATCTGAACTTTGAAACTGTTGAAACTAAAGCCCCTTTTCCATAGTTTATATTTCCATTTTCTTGTATTTGTTTTCATTAATCATGGCTTCCCTTACAGGTGGTTTCTTTTATTACCTTGTTATTGATGCGACCAAAGCACTTTTTTTTTTTTTTTTTTTTTTTTCTCTTGTACATTTACTATTCCCCATTTGAGTTATGCCTGTTGCATTAATAAATGACCATGCCTGCAAGGCACTGGGGCACTTAGATGAAAAATGCTGATGCTGAAGTCAGAGCTTTGAGACACTCATGTCTATTTGCAGTTAATTTAGGCAGCCTCCACAGCTCATGGATTTCTATCTATCTGCATCCAGATCTCTGGGCAGTTACGTTCTGCTTCTTGCATTGCAAATAGAAAGAAGAAGAAGAAAAAAGAGGAATATACAAGAGTATAATAATAAAGCATGTGAAAGGTCAAAATGTCTTGATGAAGGTTTTTTTTTTCTTTATATTCTGAAAGAATGATATCTGTTCAACTTTGGGAGAAGACATATTACAAAAATTTGATGAATGGACATAAAATAAGGTATTGTATATAGAAGGTGAATTTGATGTTATTCTTGGTGTATTTTTTTTTCTTTTCCCTTTTTTTTTTTTTTTTTTTTTCCTACTGGTAGAGAGGAATCACCTCAGAGCATAGAGTAGAGACAAGTTTAAAAATACCATTTCTTTTCCCTCCCAAGTGTGTAAATAACATTAAATGGTGAAACATACTTCCTTGACTTCCAGATCTCACAGGTATATGAATCTTTAAATAGATTCTTTATATAACAAATATAACAATATATATAACAAATTTAGAATTTCCCACTCTACTACTCTTACTTCCTTTTTGTCCTCGATATTGAGCAAAATTTCTATAGAAATACAAAGAGATGATGGTGAATCTTACTGTACTTCAATAGATCTCAGCTAGAAGGATCCTTCTCATCAGATTTGGCGATGGGACAATAAGTGACATGGTGGATCATAGCAGAGGAAGAAAGGACTATGCTAGTAGCAGGCCATACTGCAGGTGATAGTCTGCGCTCCAGCTCATGGGGGTAATAGAAGTATTTTCATCAAACTGATGGGACACCTTTGATTAACCTTGCTGGGAGCTGACAAGATAGGGTGGAGCAACACAATTTTTTTCATCTGTAATCTTCTGGCAGTGCCCTAAATATCTAAGAATAAAAATGTAAACAAAGCCTAGCCTCAGCCAAAACCCAGGACCCCTGTACTGACCTTCCCTTACAGCCAATGTGACAAACTAGGGACTTGCATATCATTTATCCTCCCCTCCCAGGTCGCTGCTACATTTGTCTTGGACACCTATGGACATTGTTCCTCTCCTCGTGTTGCTAAGGAAGTTCTGGGCCTGATCTGCCAAAACTGAAATACATTCTCCTCTCTTTACATAGGTTTGGATCAGGATATCTGGAACAGGAAAGGGAGCTTAAGCTTTGGATCATGGAAGAGAAAGAGGAGAAAAACACAACTGTCAATAAACCTTGACTCTCTTAACTGATGGCTATTGTAGGAGCATATATTGGTCCACTTACTGCCACAGATCACTTAATACTTTTTCTCCTTCCTTTTTTCTCTGGTCTAATTTGAGAAAAGCAGATATTTTTCTCTCTTGATGCTGGAAGTGGCACATTTTTTGTCCTTTTCAGCAGCATGCAAAGCAAAGACATTAAAACAGCCAAAGACCATCAAAAGGCAGCCTGGCAGGACTGTAAAAATGAGTCCACCTCTGTCCTGGAAATAGCCTAATTTTATTTCCTACCTGCCATGTCACCATAACAAATAGGAATACCTTTGACCATATCTGCAGACCTGTGGGAAGGGCATTCCTTATTTCTCCAGCCAGGTTCAGCACAAAAATTGAGCTCAGCCTCTGTGCAGTCAGGCTCTTTTATTTATTTATTTTTCCTTCCTGCCCCCTTGTCCATTATTAATCAGAAGATTTATTATTGCTTGTACTGGATTTTTATTGCATTAGCTACTCAGGGTCAGTACTTGCCTGCCCACAGAGTCTGCAGTAAAACACCTGCCCTCACCAATAGAGGTAAAATCTGATCCTAAATGAAAACCCACACTAAAGATATTTTCTCCTCTCCTCTTTCTTACTGTGTTTATCCCAAACAATTCTGTGAATGTTGGAGGATATAAAGCTGGCTTGGGGGCAGTCAGAAACTGACTTTTGGTAGGTACAAATTCCAATTCCTAATGATATTTTCTTCATGTTTCTTCCATCAAAGAAAAGTATGGGTGTCAAGACACCATTAAACTGCAGTCCCATGTGCAGTGTAACACAACTTTTTACTGAGGTATACCTCTTAGGGAATGTATTTACAGGTATTGAAAGAAATGTATTCAATATGAATAACAAAATATGAATAATGAAATATGAAAATGTTATTTTAACTGGACAATTTAAAACTTTGAATGAACTTTTGGCTGACATCCTAGTCTGTATCAAAGTGAGCTGGGCTGTTTTCTGCCACTGCTTCAGAATGACAGTGAGCCACCCTATGTCTTCTCATTTCCTTTTCCTCTCTTGGTTTGTCTCTATTTGTATGTTTGCTGTGAGGCAATGGGACACTGATTAGTCTCTGCTGTACTAGAAATAACAGGAGGATTAAAAACAAAAAAACAAACAAAAACACCACTTTTTTGTTTTGTTTTGTTTTGTTTTACTTGAGTAAGCTTTTAATGCTCATGACTGTGGAGAAGAGTTTAAAAATTCTGGAGCTCAAAACCTAAAATCCAGAAGGTAAATCAAGCAAACCCCTCCTCTCTTCACTTTTGAAGTCATTGGCTCAGGGAGTCTTGATCTGCAGTTTTACTGCAACTACAGTCCAAGGAGCTGTAGTGAAAACCATTTTTAATCTGACTAAAAGGAAGTCTGGCCTATGAATAGAAGACAAGGCCAGACACCTCTGCTCTCTTCTGCAAAGATTGAACTGCCAAGAAGGTGGCTTTGCACCTCTGTCTGTCTTGGAGAAACTTCATGTCTCCTGGGCATGGTCCTGTAAACCTGCCTGGGAAGGCTGCCAGTCCACCAGACCATCACCAGAGCCACCAATGTGCAGAAGTGGGACTTTGGCAGCACGGATCTGCCTCATGAGGCTGCATGGATACACATTGGCTGAAGAGCTGGCCTCCCAGTCACCCCAGTACACTGCTGATTAATGCTAGCGGGGCATCTGGGTCTCCTGTAAAAGAAACAACACCTCTAGGCTATCTCTTAGCATTTCAAAGAGCACAGGCATATGCTGCAGTTATATAGCTGCTGAGAAATAACACTATATGGGTGAATCCCTGTTGCTAGTAGAGCAAGTGCCGGGTCTTGCACACATGATCCATGGGATCCATGCTGCAAGCAGCTGCCACTGCCATTCCCTTGCTCCAGCCCAGAGACCAGAGATTGAGTCCTCATCTATCATTCTCCAGCCAACCTGAGAAGACCTGGCACAACACAGTTGTCAGCCAGATTGGCTCTGACAAGTATCATATGCTTTACTGCTCCCGTTAACTGCCTGCCTCTCTCACCAGTCTCACTGTCATTCATCCTGAAGAGCAGGTGCATCAGCATCTTTGTGTAATAGCCTAGGAGGCAAAAATTAGTCAGATTTTCCAGGTATAACTGTTTGATGAGGGGAGGGATAGATAGTCTTTCCTTTACACATTGGAGGATCATCTCTGCCCTTTCTGTCCTTCTCACCACCTGTCCTGCTTGTGTCATAGACTGGCTATTAAGCACTTCTTGTAAATAATCTCCCTGCAGTTGGAAGATGCCTCAGAGTTTATGTTACTCACATTTGTCAAAAACAAGCAAAAATAATAAAATATCCTTCCAGTGTCATGAGGCTTTGGGCTGGCTTTCCTCACACTGTAGTCAGCTAAAAGCACCCTAAGAATCCTCATTTCAGGATGAAGATTGCTGTGTGCCCCAGGAAGACTTCCTGCTACTCCAAGCTGCTAGGGAGTTGTGGAATGCATCAAATCTCCTTTTTACTGCCACACCGTTTTGCACATGTTAGTGTCAGTGTATAAATATTACTTCTCATTAATAATCTAGTTGACCCAGGAGCTCACCTGTGATCTGCTCTCTCATGCTATACTCCTTCTTGAGAGCTTTCCATTTCTTTAATGTATCAATGAACAGATGTTAAAACACTTAGAGCCACAGCTATATGGAAGCCACTGGCAGTTGTTATGTGTAGAGTCAGGTGCTGCATAGTTTCACAGCATCCGTTACAATATAACCCTCAGCCCAAATGAGAGAAGGCACTGGTAGCACTCCCGTTATTTTGTGACAATAATACTATATAATTAATAAGTATGTTTCCTCTCACAAGGTTATGAAGTAGCTATTTCTTCTGAGTTTGATCCTTAGTCAGGACACACAACTTAAGGGCAAAGAGTTATTATTGCTAAACATTAGTGAAGAGATTGCCTTTCTAAAGAGTAACCTCACCTCTACCCTGAGTGAAGAATCTCAATATGGCATTCCACATTGCTCTTCAGTCCTGCCATCCAGACACCTCCAGCCAGCCTGCCATGAGATGTTCTATTTACTCTGGTGTCCTTGCACCCTTGTCATTTTCATTTTGAAGTAACTCAAATGCAGTTCAGACTAATCTCAAGTGATGTCTGAATTTCATTAATGCAGGTTCAGTCTGACTCCAGCTCATCCTGCCATTGCCATCTTGAGAGTAAAAGCACTTCTTGTGAAAGCATAAATCAAATCCCCACAGCTACATGGTGGAGTCACAATTGCCCATTCTGACAGTCCAGCACTGCTCTGATGAGTTGGATGCCCCATTTTGCTAGTGAGGATGCTGTCAAATGGGAAATGCTGCAGCACAGAATTGGTGCTCTCTACTAAGAGATCATGGTTCAAAGAGTTTATGAGTGTGTTAGAGAAATTAACATTTCATTATGACCTTTCTTTAGCATGATGAGACATAATTACCCCACAGGGACTTTGCCACTTTCCAACATCAGGACAACAATATTTACAACTCTTGCAGTTTCAGTATGCAGTGCAACAGGAATGCTACTGTTTCACCATCTTATAATGAAAGACCCAGCCCTTTTATTCTACAGCCCTGCCAAAGTGTCAAGAAAAAAACACAGACTTTTTGAATGGTACATGAACAGGAACTGACCTGTTGTTTAATCAGGGTCTCCACATTATTTATCCCTGCTGTGATCCTGAGGGAATCACTAGTTAAATCTAAAGTAACGCAATTAATTAGGGTAGACTAGGAAGCTTCATTGCAATTTTGTTTTAATAACCTTTCCCATTTTGTAAGCTATCATTTTCACTAAATTAGGTATTCAGGATGAAAGAGCACAGCACTCCCAGGGCTTCCCTGGTACTGGCTGTCATTAGATGATGCCATATCATGTGCCAAAGGAAGCTTCAGCTGAGGTGATAATGTTGGCCTATACAACTTGGACATCCACAGCAGTTTGGCGGGAGGCTGAAACGTTGCTCGTGTTGGGAGGAAACTCTGCCAGCAGTGGGTTACTTGGTGGGAGGTGAGACTGGCAGAGAACTGAGGCTGTGCTGAGCTGTGGGCTACTCAGAAGTCTCTCTGTGGGGCTGACATGAGCTGCTGTCTGTGGGCACAACCAGTTTCCTTGTGTCACTCCAGTGTGTGCACCATGATGGGCCCAAAGGCTGACTTATCTTGCTTTCCCAGCAATTATTTAGTGTTGCTTGTTTTTCTACAGCAAGATGTTAATAAACTGCTAGATAAAGCAGACAGGGTATGCTTTATTCCCATTCTTTTACAGGCACTTGTACATAAAGCAGTCAGCTCCTCACTGTACCAGTCTGTAGCAGCAGCTGATGTGAAGCAAAGTTAACTAAGCCCCCCATCAGGTAACTAGAAAGTAGCTAAGATAACTAAGATCCCCATCAGCATTATGGACAGGAATGAGAAGAGAAAACAAGACTGGAAAAATCAGGCTAGGTTTTTCTTCTGAATGCAGGCAGGTAAATATCCATTAATAAGGAAAAGAACATAGGACTGGGACAAAAATTGCAGGAATCCACAGAGGTAGAGGCAGAAGTTCATTAGCATCTGCTCCTTTTTGTTATGTGTGTGAGACCAGGAGATTTTTTCACCATTAATACAGTGTGGGGCTTGCAGGTTCCTGACTACCATCAAATCAATTTCAGTGAGGCTCCTGGTATTTTTCTGTGGTCAGTGATACCATCCTCTTTCCTACAGCTCTGGTCATGACCTCTACCCCTACACACCGCAGTCCAACCTTGCAACCCCCTTGTGTGTCACCCCAGCCCTCTCCATTTCCTACTCATGTGTTTCCTGAAAAGTCCCATAGATGCAGTGAGGACAACATAATTCAGACAGAAACAAGAGGAAGACAAAAGTGTAAGGGCTGACTTGAGTAAATATTCCCTGAAAGGGGGATCCCAAGAACATCTGTGTACAGAAAGATACAAGGCAGGACCTTGACACAGGAAGACAAGGAAGTCAAAGAGTGGAGGAAGACAAGGATCAAATGCAAATACAGACCAGACTGTTTTTTTATTTTTTTATTTTTTTTATTTTTTTATTATTTGTTTTTATTTTCCTTCCATCCCTAACACCTAGACTATCTCTGGGGAGATGTGGTTGGTCTTTTATTATGCTTCTGGCCTTCTGTTATGCTTCTGCTGCCTGTTATGGGGTATTTCAGTGAGCAAGAGATGGGGTTTCTAGACACTACCAAAACATAATTGATAATAGTCAGCACGGTGGGATTTCAGAGCTGATGGACTTGAAATTATTAGTTCCTAGAGCTAAGTAAAAGCACCCACAGTGCCAGGCAGGATTTGTTTGAGTGGGTAACCCACCTGTGGTTTTTCAGTGGTGACTGCCTTGTTCCAGCTGTGTGCCTCCAGCAAAGAAGCTCTAAATTATTTATCAAGGCATCAAATTAATGCCAAGAAGCACCAACACCTGAATGCTCAGTAAGTCATATATAAAACATGCTTCCTTTTATGAGGCTATTGCATGCTGGCAGAAAGGAAGCTGAGGAGGAAAGGCTCATGGGAGATGAAGAGTTTGGGGGTGGTAGGGCATCTTCAAGACAACCTGATAATAAGGGCAGTGATTCAAAGTCAAGTTTCTCAGGTGTCCTGCAAGTTAGCATGATTGGAGAAAAAAAGAAAGTAAAAGAACAGAAGCAACATCACCTTCAAGGCTCAACAGCAAGTATTGGAAGTGAGAACAGAGAGACAGTTTTCTTTTATTGCTTCTTCCCGGGTATGTTTTCTATGCATATGGAGTATAGCCATAAAAGCATCTGGCTTTCTGAAGAAAACGTATTAGGAGTGTGAAGTAGTCCTGGCCACCTGCAGGGGACTGAAATGTGCTTTCAGATCCACAGTCCCCTGCCACACCTGCCTCTCCCCAAAGACTCTGATTTCAAGTGTGCTTGAAAGCTCTAAACCTTTGCTCCAAAAGCAGTCACATCCCCAGGGTAAGCAATCCTTAGCTATGCTAGTCCTCAAAGCTCTTGTACATCTCTCAGTGAAATATTCCTCACTGTATGAGGATTTTAGGCTACTCAGCTTGATAAAACCTTAAGGAGTTAAGGAGGTTTTTTTTTTTTTTTTTTGTTTTTTTTTTTTTTTTTTTTTTAAATCCAGTATGCTGGAAGGGATCATTGCAACTTTGGTTGAGTCTGTGGGTGGAAGCAACCTACAAATTTCTCTTGAAATAAGAAATGAAACATCCTTTCATCTGGACAAGGTTTCTCATGGTACCAAGACTATCATGACAAAATATTTCAATGTATGGTCTTTCCAGAAAAAACCTGTCTTGGTTCCAGGTAGATTTCCGGGCTAGTCATGTAATCTGCCCTGAGAGTGCCAAGCATTTCTGTTAGCCTTCTAGCAGGATACAAGGCTGCAAATCAACCTAAAAGTTCTGTTTT
>NC_048899.1:28062181-28129541 GCF_011077185.1 Oxyura jamaicensis | reverse complement strand
TGGGGAGGGGGGTGGTCAGCTATTTATGTGTGCTGGACGAGCCTTGCAGCTAGCGCAGCATTGCCCTAGGGTTTCTTCCTGTTCCTTTGCTTATAGAGGATTACCTATAGGGGCTGAAGCTTCCCACCAGGTGGTGGGTATTTAAGGGAAATTTGCTCTGTAATCCACAAGTGCAGGTGCCAGTCACTGACTGGGGCAGCTGGGCCCCTTCCACCACCATACCACCATAGTCCTCAAAATAATTTCTATATTGTACTTGAGATGTTGCCTGAGGAAGGCACTTTCCCTCCATGCTTGCATGTTGTGTAAGTGTATGACTGTAAACTAAAGAGCTTTCTAATTGTCTGGGGGCTTCCCACAGATATTTTGAGCTGGAAAAAAGACTTCACAAAAAGGAGAATAATAGAGCATCCTCTCTACATGCAAAGGGAGCAGAGAGGAGGCTTCTACCGAATTCTGTATATCCACAGAAGTTCAGAGGTAGATTTTCTGTGAGCCTGTTCTAAAATACCACACTCAGTGCAGGTCAGTCAGATTTTGGGCCCTGTTCCTCTGTCTCCAAGCTAGGCTCTTCCAGGAATAATTAAGCATTAGTCAGTTGATTAAAACTGATTCTACCCTCACAAATACCATTAAAAGTCTAACCCTCTACAGAGTCCCAGTTTGAAGTTAGGGTTTGTGTGGGCGATTAACTTTTCTTGCTCTGCCCCCTCATGATTTTCAATAATTTCCTTCTAGGTTGTAATGATGTTGATTGCCAGTGTATGTGCCTCTTTAATAAATTAATGGTAATAACAAATATTTATGCATCCTTCATTATGGGATATGGAAATCACTTTACTCTGGAGCTGAGATTGCTGGAGCTTGGCAGCATTTGCTGGAGGGGTGCACATGGGGTTTAGTTACTCGATTTATTGTGTATGGCACAGAATTTCTCCTGTCACCTCTTGGAGTTCTCAACCTTGTGAATATTCAATGCTTGCTTTCCCCAGCAATGAAAATACAATTCAGTGGAACAAAAATAACTTCTGCCTTGGAAGAACTTGAAATCATATGTGCTTCACCTTCCCAGGATCCAGTGGAAGGCAGAAATCTCTTTACTGTCATTTATGTCTCCCTGTTTTAGGATTGCAATTTGTTACTTCTAGTACAAGCATTTGATGAGGTGATGTCTGGAGACTTTTCATCTAGCAACTGGATAAGAAAAATCTCAGAGTATCCATAAGACCTTCACTATTCAAATCCAGCAGGAAGGTACAATCCTGATTTCTTCTGAAAGAGATCAGAGGGAAAAAGAAAAGGGAAATGTAAACTAATGAGGAATTTGAATTAATTTCTGTTGCTAATTTTGGGCAAGCTTCCCCAGTTCAGTTCAGTACACTTGGTGCTCTCTCTTTGAGAAGGACAAGACTTTTGCTGTCTTTCCCTATAGCTTCAAGTATCCCATATTTCTTCAACTGAAGATGTTGCATTCAGTTAGGCAGTGTTAAAAATTACCTGAGGGAAATGGACACTACCATAATTAGTGACTACTAGATGTTTCCCTTCTTCCTGAGACCTTCTAGGTCCAAAGTCACTGAAAACAAATCAATGAGAATTAAAGCATGTCTGTATATCCTTTTCCTTCTTCACTAACACTTTTTCCTTTCTATCCTGTGTGTAGTGATCTCACCCTTACTCATAGCCTGTGCTCTATCTTCAGGCCTGAGTTTCAGTTATCCCACTGGGGATAACTGAAACTCAGGCCTGAAGATGGCCTGAGTGGCCTAAACTCAGGCCTGGTGTCCATGTGGTCTCTTCGCAACAGTTATCCCCCGGGGGCTAACTGTTGCGAAGAGACCACATGGACACCAGGATTCTTTTAGGATCAGTAGCTGCTACTTCTTTATTGATGATATAACTTCATCTCTCTCTTACTGAGGGCCTAACTTCATTATTCTTGTTGCATACCCATATTGAGGACAGGCTCCCTTCTTATACTATTTGCCCCACAGCAGTACTTTTCCACTAACTATATATTGGTCAACAACTTTGCCTGGCAACAGCAAACACCCAGCAACTTCCATGCCTTAATGGCTGGAGAACAAGCAACCAGAGACAACAAGGCGTCTCCTGAGTCACCCTTCTTTGTTCCCTCTAAACTCTTTACATTCCTGATGGTCTCATTGTGAAGAGTCTGGTATTATCACCAACCATGGGGCTTGTTGACCCTCATGGCCACGCTCCAATAGATAACTAATACTTGCTCTGATGCAAAGCTGTCTGTAGCATCCCAGTCTATTTTGATGTCACTTGAGCTATTTCATTCTTAAAGATCTAGGACCATGAGCTGATGTTGACACTGGGGCAGAATGCACAATGATTGCACAAATGCCAGGATAAAAGATTGCTGAATGCAAAATACCATTCTCTCTCTGTTTCAGTTTCGTCCCTTTCTAATGTTGAACTCAAGCTGGTATGTCCTATATTAAAACTCAGACACTAGCTCACCTGGCCAACACAACTTGTATAACCGCACTGTATTTGGAATGCATCAAACAAGACAAATATTAATCTATCGCGATCATTACATTATTCATCCTGCAGCTCACTAACTTCTCTTTGATAATAACTTATAGCAGTCAATCTGATGTCATTCCACTCACAACTACTCTACACTATAGCAAAAGAAGAATTTCAGATAAATATGGTATCAAGTTCTAATCACTGTCATTAAAGTCACACTAACTGTGTTGCTCTATTTCCTTTTTTTTTTTTTTTCCTGTTTAGTGACGTGGGCACTAGTGACATGATCTGTCTTTCTCTTTGCTTTGGAGACAAAAGTGTACACAGGCAAGTTCTGAAATATTTCACTGGAGGCAGAGAGGGGCCTTCTGGAGCTACGTTGCTCACTTTCTCCTGATTTAAGCACACAGCCTGTTTGCCTTGTTTTAATGTTAATGGTTTTCTGGTCTAGGTCTTCTGTTGTACTTTTATGAGCCAGCAGAATTATAGCTTGCTTTATGGGCTGTTATTCCTGATGGCTCCTTCTGCTTTCAAGGTTATATATGCTTTTTTAAATGCAGCTGTTGACCAAATGCCCAGGTAGAAAGCTCTGAGCTGGTTTGCTAACAAGAAAACAGATTCTTAAACTATGAAACCAACCTGGTTATTTCTTTGTCCTTATCATAGGAAATTAGTCATGGTATATGAGAGAAGTGATGGAAGGACAGGGGGAAATACTCTGCCTTAGAGAATGTCTTGCTTTCGCCTGCAGAAAGCCTGAGATCTAGCCAAGAAAGTAATGTAAAAAACCTGCATATTCAATCTGCTCTTTTTATATCCTATTTCCATCGGGCTTTCAATCTTGCAAACCCTCAGTGATGTCTTTTTTTTTTTTTTTAAGACCTGGTTAGCAAACACATGAGAAAGAAGAGCTGGCCACAACTGGAACACTGTCAGGATTCATATGGATGAATGTGTCACTTCTGCCTCTATGAGAAATGCAAGTTTTTTTTTTTTTTTTTTTTTTTTTTTTTTTTTTTCTCTGCTCTGAACTTTATTTCTCCAGCATTTTTTCTAAAAACAAGCAAAAACTAAATTGCAGCTGATAGAGACAGTTGTCTGGGATGGCCTCTATTTTCTTCATCCCAGGCAGGTATTGATGGCAAAGCCGAAAAACAGAAGGTCTGTGGAATTCAGCCAACTTGCAAATGGGTTATTCTGCTATGGGAACCCAGCCTGCTATATGGCAGCATCTCTGCTTTCCTTGGGGACCACTTATGGTTATGTCCCTGCTATATGTATATGTCCCTGCTAGGTAGCCCAGAGGAGAAAATGCCTGGCTTTATCTCCAAAAATAGGTGACCATCACCTTGTTGTGGCTGTGATTTCTTCCAGAGGATGGAAGTGGTATAAGTATCAGCAGCTGCTTCTAAGAGAGCACCAAGTTCTCAGTGTATTTTGGCACTCTTGGTCATTCTCTAAGATTGAGATAGCTGAAGCAGATAAGGGAGCAAGCCTTTTGCCCTGTTTGCCCTGCTTTCTCATGTTTTGGTATAAATTAAATACTTGTTTTCTTTTTTTCCTACTAGCTGCCTGATGTTATGGTATTCCTTCTTATAAACATATATTATTCCTTAGAGACAAAGAAATAATATAGATCTAAAAAGAAGTGGATGTATGATACTACTTTTTTTAAAAAACAAACCACCATGGGAATCATTTCCTCTTATTAAGTGTTTTCAATGCTTTAGAATGAAGCTTTTGTAGGGATACTTCATTGCCACATCATGTTTTATCTCCAGGGTTTATTTTAATTACTGGAAATCATTTGAAATCTGGCTTGGGCATAAAAGACATGTTAGGGAGAAGATAATGTGTGAAAGATATGGTAGTGAAACACAGTGTGTACTTTTCTAAAGTTTTATCTAATTTTGCATTTACATCCTCTAACTGTCAGGAGCCAGATTCAGGGTGACAGGATCAAAATGACCCCTTTACCCTTGTGAGGCTGTTGCAGAATTGGTGGGTCTTTTGAGAACATTTGCTGTCTAGCAAATGTTCCCCAACATGTTTAAGTACAACATGTTTAATAAGTACTTTGTTCAGACAACTACACCTCTTAAAATGGATGGAGTCCATCCTTACTCTGAGAAATTATTACTACCTTTAATACAGCAAAGTTTGCTATGAATCACTTCAGGTTTTATGATCCATAGTTTTGCATGGTGTGCATGCTTTCAACACCAGCAGTAGATTTAAATTTTAACATTAGAAGTCTATATCTGCAATTCAGGAATTTTTCTGAACCCAGTGGAGATTATGGTTGAGTGTTAACTGCTCTCCAAGCTATTCTTCAAACGTATCATATGCTGCTGTCAAAACCTCTCTTGAGTCTTCTCCAAGGTTCTTGCCAACAAGGAAATCCATCCAGAACTTATGTGAAGTTTTTAATGTCACTCTCGACATGCATCTTTGACAGCAATTCCATTGCAGTTTCATAATTCATTTACCCCAGCAAACCTGAAGCTGAGCTTTTCATTTTTTTTTTTTTTCTTCATTTTGGAAATAGATCTGATAATCTGGTAAAACAACACTTAACTGGCACAAGGAGATGAAGAAACAACTAGTTTTCAATTCTTTTTCTAATAAGTATATTATTATTTAGGCTGAAGCTTGCGTTTGTGAACCGGACCTGTTTCTTTCTGAGAATTCAGGACTCTGTTTCTGATTTGTCCTTTTTTTAATGATTTAAATAGTGGTTCATAAATCACATTTTAAAAAAACAACAACAACAAAAAAAACACAAAACAAAACTTTTTTTTCCAGAATTGCTTATGAATGTTAATGAATGTTCTCATATTGAATGTCTGATCTCTCTGAGGTGGGTGTTCTGTTTCTCACCACCTTCCATAACGTCAGGAGTATAAAACAGCTTAAATGGCTACTATGAAAGGGAAGTTAAAAATATGCCGAATGAGGTTGTTCTGTTCACAAGCGCATCCTCTAGGAGTCTCTTTTTCTGTTTTCACATAGTTCAAGTCACAGTTTTACAATTCCTGCAATTTAGAGGCAAAGCTGCCCTGAGAATAAACGATATGTGATACTACAGCCTTGGAGAAACTGCAGTGTAAATCAGACTCACTGCAGTCCCCAGAGTATACACTGACCTGGCTGCTCTGATGCTTGTTGTACACTTGAACTGACACTTTCCTACCAGAAACTCTTCATATTTTGAAAATGAAGGAAGGTGAAGAACTTGCAGCTGGTTCCAACAACTGGCACTGAGTTCTAAAGGGATGTTACAACACCATTAACTGCTGCTATTTCTACATTTAGTCTCTTCACTTATTAGGAACAACATTAGAAACAATGTATGTTCTGTAAATGGAAACAAGACAGAAAAAGATGCTTTAAGTCACTGTCCCGCTATTCAAAAAAACGTTCTCAGTATATTGAGTAGGAAAGCTGATATCACAAGCTATTTCGAATTGATAATTGCTGATAATTTAATTACTCTCAAGTAGTTAACATGTCTTAAAAAAAAAAAGCCCCTTCCCCCCCCAAAAAAAAAACAAACAATAAACAAACTAAAAAAAAAAAAATAAATGCTTTAAATGCTTTTAAATATTGATCCTTCACATTTTTCAGGTAGGAAGTAAGAAAAACTTTGCATTCTTGTTGGTTTTGCTTCCTACTAAGATAGCAACAAAATCCATATTTATGTACAAAGAAAGTTTTTTTAAAGCTACAGATGAAATGCTCTAGCATCTGTATTACACTGATTGTACTTAGGCACTGCTTGCTGTTTCAGTTGCTTTGACATTTCCATTTTAATTTCTGTGGGAAAAGGAACCTAGTAAGAATATGGTCTGCAAAGTACACTGAGGCTCAAGAGAAATGACATTCTTACTGTCACTATTAGCAGTAACATCAAAAGTATGTCTAAAATCTGAGCTAACAGGATTCTTCTGTGACAGCCACTAGATAGGCACTTGATGGGAGAGAATTCCTTTCCCAGTCAGTTTACAGTAAAAAAAATAGCCAAGAAGAACAGAACAGTCACCTTCAGCCTGTTTTTTAGGGATTCCAAACTGGGTCAGGGAATGAGATGAAGACAGGGTTTTCCCACATCATAGGAAAGCTACAGTTTCGGGTACTTATCAGGCATTCCACTCAGTTTTTTCAACCGTAAGAGGTTCCCACTTCCACCTGGAAATGGTAGAGTTGAGTGCAATTCTGCACAGCTCAGTTCTCGGCATCTATCTAAAGACTGTGTGGTGTGACTAGTACAGTTTAGTGAGAAAGGACACTCTTGCCATGACTGGGAAAGGCCAAGATGTCAGGAGACCAAAACTATCTTACAAGATTGTTCTCTTCTTCCATGTAGTAATTTTGTCAAAAAAAAAAAAAAAAAAAAAAAAAAAAGCAATTTGTCCTGGATCTCAATTGAAACAGAATAAACTGGTCTGCTTATTGCAACCAGTCCATTTTCTACATTAACACTGAAAAAAAAAAAAAATATCTCTTGGATGAAATGAACTGATAGTGAGATAATTTTCATAGTGGTGGTCTAGAGATGGGCTATTAGTGAGCTGAACTGGGATGACTCAGATGTTTCTGATCATGTGAAAATGTCCTTAAGCACTGACACACAATGAGAGCACAGCTATTCTCTCACCTTATCTCTTTCCACTTACTAAAGAAGGAAAGATTGGGCCCTTGGAAAAGATGTCTGGTAGCAGGCTGCCATCATCAAAACAATTTGTCCAACCTGTGCTTCTTCCATTTCTCTTTCCTAAGAAGTCACCAGGAATGGCATGAAGGAATTGCAAGCTTTGTACAACATTCAGGCGCAGGTTGAAGGATAAGCATCTGACCTTTACAAAAGTCTTATCCTTTTTATTATTATTATTATTATTAACTTTTTCCTCCATGTACAGAATAACTTCCCAAAATATTTCACATGAAGTCTAAAGCCAGGAGCATCCTACCAGGTACTTCTTCCAACTCTAATATTTTTCCAAGAGAACTGGTGATGTTTGCATTAGGTTTGGTTAGGTTAGGTTTGGTTCCCCAGACTGTGGAGACTAACTTACACTGCAACATCTTTGATTGGAGTTAGCAGGGTAAGGCAGCAAAATTAATTAGGGGTGTTAATTTCTTATATTAGTGCTTGGATTCTGTTCATTTTCTTCACCTGTGCTAACCATAACTTGTGCGACTTCCTTTAGTTTTGTTTTAAAAGCTATTTAAACCCTGAGCATCTCAGGAACCTGCTGCAGAATATAGATATACTTTCTTGAATTGTTATCCTGTCTCCCAGTAAGAGAGCTTTGTGCTGTTAATTACAGCCTGAAGCCATTGAATACTACTGCTGTGTTAAAGTAAGTGGAAGGAATGCTCTATGTCTCTGAACACACACCACTGAGCATGATGGGTTCTTTGTAATCTTGGTAATTTTTTCGGGGGTGATAATTTCACAATTCTTAAGAAATATTTTGTCGTATTAAGCGATGTGGTTGAAAGTCCTATTCAATTATTGATGCACTGAGAGCATCAGTATGGATCTAACCTACTATCATGGTGACTCTTCTCCTGTACAATGAAGGTTGAATCTTCAGGAATGGCATGTTGATGAATTGATGCAGGGTTCATTGCCAGCACTGTCTTGCATATTTTATGAGGTAAGCAAATGATGGGAAATGAGGCTGAGTTTTCTCCAAGAAATTCTACTTTTTTAAACAAAGACTGAGACAAAAGGCAAGCTCTCTTCCCCATGGGAGAAAGCTTTCATATAAAATCAGTTTCTTTTTCTCTACCTTGTGTGATCTTTGCCATTGAGAGAACAAATCTGTCCTTTTCAGTGTCCATTTCCCTAATTTTGTGCAACTTGTGATGACTAACAAACTCATTCCCTAATCTACTTTGTATAAGCATACAGGAATAACTACGGATACTTTCCTGGATCATTGTACAACATACCTGATTGCTTTAAAAAATCATGCTGAAGATGATCTGACATGAGAGTAAATAAGGCTCAGAGTTAAATGTACGGGTGTGCAAAGTGATCAGCAGTCAATTCTCTGCACAAAAAATAATTTCAGGTCTCTGGAAGATAGACTTTTCCTGGACCAGTGTTTTTAGTTTTTTTCTTTTTAGACAGCATAGGAGACTGGAAGAGTTTTGAGTAGCTACTCACAAAAGGTATGCTGTGTCTTGGTACTTTACATCACTCGTTGTACAGAGGGGAAGAAACCTGAAACCAACACTCAAAGTAATTGTATTTATAGTTGGGGACATCCCCTGAAAAATGAGTATTAATGCATTTGTTGCACAAGAACTACTTTATTTTTTGGACTTAAGTTTTCATTTTCCATCCTGTGCATGTGGGCCGTGGATTTCACTTAATTGGCAGATATGATATGATGAATTTCCATAGCACAATTCAGAAATAATATTACTCTATAGGTCACAACAAACGAGAAGACCTCCTTGACAGAGGAGTAGAACAGAGGAACCACGGACTAGATGGGTTTCAGCAACCTCATCTAAGGCTGGTTACAGATTGACATCGTATCAACTAGAGATAGCATTCCTACCAAGACTTATGAGCCAAAGGCGAGGGACAGGCCTGAGGGCAAATAGGAACCCAGATAACTTGTGGATGTCCCATCCTTGGAATTTTTACAGCCTAGGTTGAGTGGAGGTGTCAACAATGTTGTCTTGTATCCAGGTCCATATAAGGGGAGCTGTAATATAATCTTTATCATCCTCACGAGGGGGAGTGGAGCGGCAGGCGCTTACCTATTCTCCTTAATCACCAGTGATAGGACCTGCGGGAATGGGGCCAAGCAGAGGCAGGGGAGGTTTAGGCTAGACATCAGGAAGAGGTTCTTCACTGAAAGGGTAGGGGTGGTTGCACACTGGAACAGGTTCCCCAGGGAAGTAGTCACTGCACCAAGCCTGTCTGAACTGAAGAAGTGTTTGGACTGTGCACTTAGTCACATGGTCTAAAATTTTGGGTAGACCTGTGTGGTGCTAGGAGTTGGACTTGATGATCCTTATGGGTCCCTTCCAACTTGGAATATTCTATGATCCCTTCCAACTCAAACTATTCGATTTTCCCATTAGGTATCTACTGTAAGAGAAATACACTCCATATAGTGTGTTTATTCACTTATATGTACTCATTACAGTAGAAGAACAATACAAATCCAGCCTATTATAATCTGTCTCAATTGAATCTAGTCACTAAAACAATAAACCTGGAAAAGCTTCCAGTGAATATTTTATCAAACTTCAAACAGACACAAGAAAGCTCTACATAATCTCCCAGGGAGCTAGCTCCCATGTAGCTAGGTGTATTACCCAAGGTTGAGTAGATACAGTACATCACACTCAGTGCTACTTAAAACTTGGATGATTTTTCTTTAAAATTTGGCTTGTGACACAATAAATTGTGAACTCTGCTTGATCCACGGTGTCCAGTGCAGGTATATTTGATAAGAAGTCAACCTGATCCAAAAAATGTGCAGACTAGAACCTGAAAAAATTATTGTAATCTGCAAGCTGAGAAATGTGCCTGTATACCAAATTGTAGAGCACCACTGGAGAATGCTAGCATAACAAAAACAAACAAAAAAAAAACAAAACATTTAATGTGGGGTCTTTTGAATAATATCATTCTCCAATTTAGATCCAAGAACTTTTTCTCATTATCCAATGCCTCTCTTCAGTACCCCCTGTGAAGAGGTTAGCTGGGAATGTGAAAAAACAAAGGCTGAGATCAGGGTAAGCATATGCCTGTAGTTGTTTAATGCTGTTCACAAGTTGGTTAATAAGCTTTGGTTTATGTTTTTTATTTATTTTAACCCATTTTATATACCAAATCTTATAACGCACTGTTCAAGTCCAATTTACACTCTGAATAACTACATATTTTCATTTTGTTTTAAACTGTGCTATGATTGTTATATATTCAGCACCCTGTCTCATTAGATTTATATATAAATGCTGCTCTATTTTTTAAAAAATTTATAATTTAACATCATTCCCTCTGGTTGCTCTTTCCACAGATGATAATGCATCTCTCCACACTTACATTGTGCCAAACATGATTTAGAAATCAAGAAAGGAAACACTTGCAGAATTTTTATTCCACCACAGAGCAGAACAGAGGTCTACTTCTGCGTGTCCATTTTAACATTTTCCTCCTACTAAACCATATCTGAGTTTGTACCAGACATTAATATGACTTTGTGTAGCTGCCCTTTAAGCTTGTCTATGAATAACTACATTTATTAACTACAAGACTATCTTCCCTTGAATATACCTTCTGTAGTTCAGTTGTCAGCCTTGGACTGGAAGCTGAGAACAAGATACAATAAACAGAAAAGTAATTAAAGGTTCTTCTTTCCTGTAGTCAGTATGCAATTGATTAACTTTGAAAGAAAAACATAAGCCTTAATGGAAGATATGACATATTTGAACTAAGCTACACGCATTCTTCAGAATTTTCCAGCTTGCATGGCAACAAAAGACAAAATGCAGATGTTTGCTATCACTCTCATGTTCAGACCCTAATGTAACATCCTGAAGATAGAACTGAAGCAGGCAACATGGAGATAGTTATTGCTGTTCAGCTGGTAGGAGGAATGATGGCTGGACCGGAGTTTGTTCTTTGTGTCCGTGCAACCCCTTATCTCTGAGTAGAGGCATAGTTGCAGCTTTATTTTGTGAACAATGTGATCTGGGCCCTAGTGACATAGATGAGTGTGAGGAGGAAGGGAAAGGAAATGCAGATGAAATTCACACTTAAATAACAATCTCTATTCTACATGTCACCTCCTTTAAAGCTGGGCAATGTCAAGACTGACCTACTTTGGAAACTAAATATGAAAAACTATTGCATGAGCACTATTATATATGTATTTATAAAAAATTAAATAAGAAAAATGAGTTCTGTAAAGCAACATGTTTTGATTATATTTAAATTCAATCTATGTCTGAGATTAATCTTGACTCCTCTCTTTTGAAGAGAAACGAACAAATATCCTCACAGAATAACTGCAGAAATTGGAGTGTATGAGATTCACAACAGATTAATATATTTTCTTTTGATAGATCTGTTCTGGGATTGCGCCCTCTCAGGAGTTTTGAGTCAAATCAGAAATTTACCAACTAAGCTGGAAATTGTACTAGGAAACATCTGATACTTTGATATGCTTCAAATGGTTGGGTAGGATGCAAGTCATTGCTTTATACCCGTTTTTATCTGTCTGTGAGGGAGGAGCTTTTTTTGTATATCAATCAAGCAAAAACATCAGAACTACCCATCAGGCTGGGGCTTGGGGAAATCGCTATTGCTGCATATACCTAGAGCTATCTCAGTTTCTTAAGGATATTTGTTTTGGTCATGGGTTTAGTTGGAGAATGGGACTTGGTTCAAAGTAGGCAGTGTAAGGTTTGGCACATCACGTGGCAAAAGTTCTGTGAACCAAATGACAGCTTTCAACTGACAGTGGTCTCTCTGTCATTCATGTAACAGCAATGAGTGAATATTGACCTTTCTAGATTGAGCTTAGTGCTGGCACATGAAACTACTCAGCATGTGTCACCAGTCATATTTGCCTTCATCTGTCTCCCCAAGCTGCTGTGTCAAAGTTGAGATGAACAACAAAAAATAACGGGGAGAGAGTAGTATTCTGTGCTGGGATATCTTAGTTTGGGAATTTGTTCTTCTGGTTGATTTCCAGTAATCTGAATGACATGGTTGTTAAAGCACTATCTTAACCAAGTCACTTTAAAATATGAAAGAGAAAAGGAAGAAAAGGTAGAATTAACTTTTATTGACTTATTTTGATATAAAAGAACTATATTGCCTTTTGATGGTAAGTACAGGTACTCAATTTTTTATTATCATTAAGTTATACTGAGGATAGCTACAATACATAGGCTTCCCTTTTTTTTTTTTTTTCCTGAGTATATCAATCAAAGTAAATTATATACTTAAGCTGTCAACAAGATAAATGCATATTAATCTGGATTGAAAGGTATATATATTTCCAGAAATGGAGATAAAGTTGTTATTGAAATGTATACAGTGAAGCAGTGAAGTATCATATGTCAATATTGTCTAACAAAATGCATGAAATATAAAGGTGACAGAATATTTATGCAAAGTGC
Source organism: Oxyura jamaicensis (assembly GCF_011077185.1). Lineage (NCBI taxonomy): Eukaryota > Metazoa > Chordata > Aves > Anseriformes > Anatidae > Oxyura > Oxyura jamaicensis. The sequence continues at coordinate 28,116,872 of NC_048899.1, read as the reverse complement.
TTAAACTGCTTATATCCTTTTTTTTTTTTTTTTTTTTTTTTTTTTTTTTAATCTTTAACTTCCATATCTTTGTCATGTTAAGGATGAAACTGCTTACAACCTTAGCTAACTGTAAGTTAGAAATGTTGTTTGTGATGGAATGTAGTTCCAAAGTTATCCAAAGTCTGAAAGTTTAGCTGAACCTTTTGGTTTACAAACTGGAATGGATATCTGGTGTGGTTAATTCTTTTTTTTTAAAGAGATGTCTGCCAAGAAGGCATTCTGGGAAGAAAGATGAAATTGTTAGACACAAAGATACATGTCCACTGCCTAACTTTTTTTGTTAAACCAATGACAGTGAAGTATATTTGTGGGTTACAATAAAGAGCTTCATTATGAAGATTCATTGTGGTCAAATCTTATTTTAACTAAAATATTTCCCAAAACAGATTATATTTGTAGAAATCAGTGTTCCTTCTACTAAAGAAATCTCCAAACCTTTGTACATTTTAAAAAGTCCTATATTGCCTGTGCATGTGTTACAAACTCTTACGTTTCATTATTAAAAAAATCATGATTAACTTTATTGTTTCTATGATCCTAGTACTGACCTGGCTGTGGGTGAAAACATGTTATGACCAGAAGGTATATGCAGCATTGTTTTTGCACATGAAGTTGCATCATTCCTGGTGTTTACTCATTAACTGTTTTCCCACACTTTTAAGGGAATATATAGAAAAGTAGCACCACTGACAGATCCTTGCTAGGTGAAAACCATCAGACTTTGGGTGAAGCAGGAGAATTTCAACATAGAGGGGCACGTTTCCTTCGTCATTATTTGACAAGACTGGTGTCTCTAAACAGGTCCAAGGATTAGACTGCAGTGAATAAATTTATAAAACAGCTGTCAATAGGAATAGATGTGTACATTTTACGCTCAAATAAGAGTTTCATTAAAATATTCTAGTGAAAAATAATAAACCTAAGGGCCACATTTACACATTATGGACTGAAAGTGAGAGGTGAACTAACAGATATATAACATGAATGAGAGAGAGACCAAACCCTGGGGGGAAGCAGTGAGCTGAAAAAAGTGCAGGTATCAATGTTCCCTAAAGCTCTGGGGGACCAAAAGCAAATTGTCACTGATTTTGAAAGGGTTTTGTGAATTCATCTAGTTGGAGGGTCTATGAATTTATTGTTTCCTTTCTCATGTGCATCTAGCTACAGAGTATGGAGACCTTGAACTCCTGAGTTTGGTTTGAGATTTTTTAAATTTGCTGACTATATGCTTTTAGGTAAGGGGCTTCACCTCTGAGCCTTGGTCTGCCTGTTAAAACACATTATAAGACTCAAGCAGTAATTGTACTGCTGTAATCACACTGTGCTTTGAGATCCACAAAGGGTAATTGTGCTAGTAACACAAAACATTACATGATGTAGGAAACTCATCCCTTCTTGTTGTAGCTTTTTTTTTTTTTCAGGTGAGCATGATCATGGATTGGAATGGGGACTTTGAGATTCTTCTACTTTTTTTTTTTTTTTTTTTTTTTTTTTTAAATCTTTTCTAGCTCACACCTAGAATTTGCTAGCTTAGCCAGCTAATTTCACCTTCTCTTTTGTGTATTCTATTAAGAAACCTGAGAGTCTTTGGGGCACTGTGACAGGCTGAGTTAAAAATTGCTATAATTATTGTGATCCCTGTGGAATTTGAAGTGTGTGCAGTTTATGCCTCAAGGGGCTGGAATCCTTGGAGACCCTATTTTCTGGGACAGCAAGAGCTGTGAAATATACAGCTCTTGATTTGCACTCAAGATCAGTCTTATTTGTATAGTTAAATAATAAAAAAAAATATGCTGATTTATACAATTTTGTTCCTGGGTCGTAATTATGGTCTAGAATTAATTGAATAGCCTAGAGGTTTCACTACTGTACATGGTAATGATTACTAAAAATTGATTCTCTCCTATATTTCTTTATTAACTTATCTGGAAATGACATATCATGAAGAACAGCTTTAAATATTGCTGTGCTGAGCATGTTTGTAAATTGCTATTCAAGCTGTTTTTATTTTTTCTTCCTTGAAATTTTTAGGTAATTTATTATTTTATAAGTGCCTGAGCTGTAAGTCTAATCAGAAACATGATTTTTTTCCCCTCATTTTTCTGACTAAGGACGTTTTACTGATAGCCTTCAGGATCATATATGCAGGCCTTTCCCAATAGTAATGCTGGATTGCATCCTTCATACACAAGGCTCTTGCAAGCCCAATGGATTAATGTCACCAAGCATTTCTGGGCCAACTAAGCATGGGCTGTGTGTACAGGAGAGTAGCTGAGATGCTGCCTACTTTTGGCCACTTTGAAGCTGTCTTTTTTAGCATATGCAGACTCTGTATGGAGTGAGTTAAATGCACAGCTACAGACTGAGACATTTGTTACTCTTTTTTTTTTTTTTTTACCTTTGTTACTTTTTATTATTCATTAGTGTTATATCAATAGGCTTCTCTGGCCAGGTCCCCACAAGAGATTTTAAGTTTATATGGTACAATCGCTCAATGAAGAGTTTTGCAAATGCTCTCTTCTCTTTGCTCACCCAGGTGGGGCCCATTGGGAAAATATAGGAGGGTTTGACTGTAGTTGATCAAATCCTGGGAAGCCATTGAAAGCTTCTGGGAGAGGTGGAACAATTCTGAGGTTGAGGTTAAGATACAGATTAATTACATAGAAATCCTCTAGAAGGAAGACATAGCTGAGGGTAATACCAGTTCCTCTGAAACTTAAACACAAGCTATAAAGATGGAAGTGATGTTACTGTTATCTTTTTGTTAATGCTATCATGTATGTTTAAGTTTTGCTATCAACAATATAGATATTTGTTCTCATGCTCTGAAAAGTATATTCTGAAAAGGTTTCGCTTCAAGCTTGTCCAAATGTTTAATTTAGATAAAAGTTGACCATGGCAGAAGAAGAAACCCATTATCTTCAATAGTATTTCTTCAAATATTACTATGTCACGAAAAATCAAATGAGAAACTTTCAAATGTATTGAAAATTAGACATTTGACCTTATGTAGTTTTTTTTTTTTTTTTTTTTTTTTTTTTTTTTTTTTTTTTTTTTTTTCCGGTGGAACTTTCCATTCAAGGTACTACTCTGAAACTTTGCCTTTCCCTAGGTCAGCATTTTCCAGCCAACTATTGTCTTACTGGGAAGTTTTAATCTATTCCTTTCATTTGCATTGAATATTCAGGGTCTAATGAAGAAAAATGAAAGCATTTTAATTGTGCATGTTTCAAAACCTAGCTTTTTCGTAATTTCATAGGAAATGAGGAAAATGGTCCATGTTTTCTGTTACTCTGGACTAACAATTATAATTCATTGATTTAAATGGATTTCAGCTGAGATCCTTTGGTATCAATTTGACAAGGGAAGAAATGGTTTGTTTGTGACCTCGCTGTGGTTTGCTTTGTCTGCCTCTCTAAGGTGATGAAATTATCTTCACCTCTAAAAGTTGTCTAAGACTTGACAAGTGCTTGTGGCTGCCAGCAACAGAAGGTCAGACTTGCTGCATTCAGGTCCCTCATTTCTAAGAGGGCAGATAAGAGGAAAGAGCACCACACTCCCTCTCCTTATCAGCTGCCCAAAAGATGGGTGGCTATTGATAATGGCCGTTTCTCATTTTTTTCCCAATGCAGAGGGAGCAGGGCCTTTTGCAGTATCTTCGTGACAGCAGAGCCCTTCCAGGTATGTCTGTGCTCTCCACAATGTCTCACTGGGTGAAGGCACCATTGAGGAGGGCTTTTTCATCCCCTCACCCACTGTATTTTAACAACTTTCAGCTCCAGTCAGAAAAACTAATTTTATTTAACGTCTTGATGGCAGTCTTGCTGCCTGTGCATCACTCACCACATCAGACTTGCTGAGTGATGCTTCCTTAGCTCCATGAGCTAGATCTGTTCATGGATCAACCTCCTTTTTATTGCAGTAAGTTGCCCTGAGCAAAAAAAAAAAAGGGGCTGGGGCAAAGTTTAAGCACGTGCCCCTCACTATTACTGGTGTTTGCTTTTACCAAAGTCATTTGATATCACATTGGAGAAAGAAGGCTGAAAGTGAAGGGCCATGGACACACAGAGAATCTGGAGGTCTTTGCTAGCAGCTACGGAGACCTGGTGACATTTCATTTACTGCTGAGAACAGAGGCAGGGGAAAAAGCAAGATGCATGCTGTACAGCTGAGCCTTCTTCCTGCATTCTCAGCTTAGATAAATGTTTTGGTATGATGTGAGAAACTTTCATTGATTTTTATGCCAGAAAAAGAGGAACATGGAAGAATACTCTATATTTATAGCTGAACAAGCAGAAATAAAATAATACTGAATTCCTCTTTGGGATGTTCACAGAAAATTAGCCCAGTTTGCCTTTCTGACATGATGTGAAACTTCTCACCAATTATTTAGGCTTCTCCCATCAATGCCACCTCTCTCCTCTTATTAGCCCCTCTTATCTCTGCTGCGGATTTTCTGTCTTTAGAGATACACAGGAAAAGCACAGCAATAGCATTTTTTTTTCCTGGTATTGTTGCCTTTATTTTGTTGTATATAAATGCACAAGGATGACTCTGATTGTTTATCAGTTTTAGTGCTCTGGGCAATGTTAGAATTCAAGCTATCAAACTATTAAGGGTCTGACTCTGCAGAATGTCTTCAAAGGGATGCTAAGATATTTCTGTGTTTTGTGATGGACTTGGATGGGTGTGGAGGACATTCATCCCTTCAGGCAGAGCTGAGGATCAGGCCCTAATTGGTGTTAAATTTAGGACAAACAGCCACCAGTGTTTAGCAAGGATATGTGTTTGCTGGAGAAGAAGGAGCCTCATGCTGTGTTGATTGATGCTGATTTCCATTCCATTATTTCAGGATGTGCACTACATGTTACCAAGAGGCCAATTATCAAAGGTTGTTTAAAAGACACATCTCTGAGTGCTGGGATTCATCATTAATTCAGGGGGTTATGTTTCTGCTTTTCCTGAGTTCTCTATTCCACCCACAACAGAAGCACTTGTTTTACATGTATTTCTGAGTTTCTGCCTTTGGAACTTAAGGTTCAGTGCTTCCCATAGGATAACACTGCATTTGGGAGTGTTTTGTCCTCTGAAACATCATGGGTGCCTGAATCTCAGAGCTGAGCACAGGAGTAGCAGCAAAAAGACAGTCCACAGTAATAGTTTATATTGTACGTCATGCTCTTGGAGAAAATATAGGAAGTAAAAACCTTTAGTTCCATTCAAAAGTAATTAAATCAATCACCACAGAATTATAAATAATTCTTACTGTCCCCCCGTCCCCCTTCCCCAAAATAGAGGGGGGTGCAAAAACAACCTCCAAAGATAACAGAATAACAGAAAGAAACACTACAATGATGAAGAAGAACAAAACATCACCACCACCAAAATGCACACAACAAACAAAAAAAAAAGTGTGTGGAAGAGGCATGGACCAGCACTTTCCTAGGGATGAGTCACACCAGCTAGGGAGGCAAGGGGAATGCCAAATTTGCCAGTAAATAACTGGTATCGCTTTACTGAGGGCTACAGTTGCTGCTTGGAGGGGTGTGAGGAGAGGGATTATGCCACCAGCATTGACCTGTGCCAGGTAGATTAGATCGGTATGTCTCACTCTTCCACTCTCAGCTCAGGCCTCACTGCATTCCCCAAGCTCATCAAGACCTGATTAAAACTTAGTATTAATCCAGGTCTCTGCACATGCTACCTAATTAATAGTCACAACACCATGGTGGGGAAGATGAAAGCAATATTATTATCTTAATTTTACACATGAGGGCATAGAAGCAGAGGGGGATGCTGAGCTAGTATTAAAGTGCCAAACTCCCACACTCTGAGTCTGTCCCATCTGTGTTCTTTAATACATAGTCTGGATGTATGAATATAATGAGCTATCCGTTGGGTTTTCAAGATGCTGACCTTGCTGTAAGCCTCGGTTGCAGTCCACAAATGTGAAAGTGTTCACTCAATCTGAGAATGACTCTGTCTTTCCACATTTCAGTCTATCCCTAGTGCACCTGGTTTCATTCCATTCAGGTGGCTTCATTATGTTTTTGAATGCAATGCTATCAATGTCTAGTCAAAATCCATTCAGATTGCTTCTGGGAAAGTCCTTGGTTCTGATTTGAATCTACAGGGAAGACTTTGGGGATATGGAAGAAAAATTAAATTGCTCAAAGTAATTCCTTTTAAAGGTACTACCTATAAAATTGAGAGAGAGGGATTTTTAAATCTATTTAATAAAATATCATTAGAAAAAAAAATTATTCTGTTCTACCCTGCAAGATTATCTAAAGCAAACTGTAAAAAATAACACATTTTCTAATAACTTTTCATATTAAATGAATTTGCTCTGTATCCATCTCTCTTTGCTATTGTCACTGGTCACTCTGAATAGGATTTGCCCTATGCCTTTTTACAGTCAGTAGGCAGACGTTTTCAGAGCAGAAATCATTTCATCCAAAAATAAGTCAGGTGAATTGCACCTTAAAGAGAGTCCTATTTTCCTCTGAGGACCAGAAGTGAGCAACGGGAAACTAGTTCAGATAGAGTAGTCTACATTACATTCTACAGATGTTGAAAACTGGATGAGATGAAACTTGCTCTTTATTCTCTCCTTTTTTTTTTTTTTTTTTTTCTTCCCTCCCCTCCCTGCATTGAACAGTGTTGGTGATTTCCTGTGAAATGTCAGAGGTTGATTCAGTCAGTGTCAACTCTTCTGTGGACTTTTCATCAAGTCCTTAGGATCTCTCCCTGAAAACTCATCACACATGTTAAGTCTCAGCATTTTTCTTGCTTTAAAGGATCTGCTCCCATGCAGAAATATTCCCACGATGAGTTTTCTCTTTCCAAAGCGAATTACTGTATTGTGAGCTTGTAAATTTCTGAGATATCCTTGGGGGGGTCACAGGTCCCACAGCATGGGGATGTCATCTTTGTAATAGCACTGCTGTGAAGTTTTGGGTAGCTAACGGTCACATCCCACAGCCACCAAGAGACTGCGGGCTCACCTGGACTTCCTGAGTCTCTAGCAATCTTCTCATACTCAAATAGGTATCCTCTAAACACAGAAAATGCAGAGGGCATTGCCATAATAGGTCTCCAGGGCTTTACAGTTTTATTTCATTGCCAAATATAGCTGCCTGGTTCTTATTTGCCCAAGGGAACTAACATATTATTTAAAGGCTATTTTCTTTTTTGCTTTGCTAGGAAGACTGTGTGTGTGTATGTGAGTGTGTGTTTGTGTGTATACAGTACACTGAGAAATTTTGGTGGCTATTTGCCAAAGCAGATAATAACATTGCAGCTTTAGTGTCTGTTTATTTCTCCCCTTTCTTGTCCAGCCCCATCTCTCACCTCCCTATTGATTTAGTGCAGCCAGTAAAGTTTTACAGCCCGCATTTAAGGAGGCCGCTGCTTGAAATCCATGAGGGGCTGCTAATCAGAACTAACTGCAAGCATCAGGTGCAGCAGGCGTCTCTGTCCTGGCCTATTGGCTTAAGAGAGCATGAAGGGCTAATTTCATGGCTGATAAAGCTTTCTGTCAAGGAGGCCTCCCAAACAAATGAACATTGACTTTTCTTTACAAGGGATATAAAAATGGTCTTTTATCATGACTGCCTGCTTTTGCAAGGTAATAAGTCACATCCCTGCTGGGCTACCACTAGCCACCTCGGATTATTTGACAGCCTACCGAGTTGCCCAGGAAAAATTTCCAAAAGGACTTCAGAACCTAATTCCAGTTTAGCACTCACCTGGCCTTTGACTTTCTGGGTATTTTTAGTTTTTGATCCAGTGGTGACATAAACCAGTGTCAGATCAGGCTTTGCGACAATTTCCTTGGCATTTCCTAGGAAGTCCAAAGGCTTTTACCATCTAAAAAGGAACTCTGGACATCTAAATCCCTTTCAGAATCTGGATCTTTATTGCTTCTCCTTTTGTGGTTAGCCAGTTTAATTCCTTCCTCCTGGTTTCATCTGACCAATCTCATGCTATCACCTATATACTCTGAGCACAACTCTTCTTTTTCCCTGCTCTGCCAGGAAGATGGGCTTTGACTTCTGATGGAAGGGAGCACCCACCTTCCTGCTTGTCTGACGAAAATAATATTGATTATTTCAAAGCATATGGTTTGAGAGCCTTTCTGTGAGAGGGAATGATGCCAACTTGTTATCATTCAGGTGTACTTCTTTCATCCATTAAGAGTCTTCACCAATGGAAGCGGATGCCATTTCTTACAAGTATCATGTAGCAAGTAGTTAAGTGTGTGGTTAAAGACTGATGCTTTCAAGAAAATCATTTACTTGCATAAAATCAAGCAAGTGCTAGGATACTTCACAGAATGTGGTCCACAAAGCTTTTGAACATGGTATCATTTTTCAATCATTCTTTCATGTTTTGATGAAATGTGATTTCAACCAGCAATACAGACATTTCAAGGACACACTCCTTGCTTTTAGTAGTAAGCTCTCTGTATTTCTCTTTAAGTTCCTGAAAGAGAAATGTCTCATCCAAATCTTATCCTGATCTCTGCTAATCTTAAATCCATCGTTCTTTTATGAGTGTTTTTAAAGATCCTCTTAGGGCTGATTTGCACTACAAAGGTTATACTGCAAAAGATATTTTGGCTAGGGCCCCTAGCAGAGGTCTGATTTATTCTGGCAACAGGGCTTTTGCATTTGTAGATAAATTACCCATTTGAACAGACACTTTTCTATCAAAATATTCATTTTGCCAGCATAACTTCATTTACACAGTTTTTTTTTTTCTTTTTTTTTTTTTTTTTTTTTTTCTAGCAGAATGATGTCTATGCATGTAGCATTTTTCTTTGTCCTGCAATTTGTCAGCATACCTGAATGCTATATAATATAGACTTAGCTCTTTCAGCTTAGGCTGTTGAATGATTCTGTGAGCCAGTAGTAAAACAGTTTAAGTCTTTCGCTACAAATCCACAAGGCCCACTCTGGTCTTGTACTTAAAGCAGTCTCCCTGGTAGATCCAGCTGCACACCAACTAGTTCAGGAATAGGAATCAAAGGCACTGGATGTGATGCAGACTCTCTACCATTAGTATTAGAAAATGGTGTGCTGTGCCCTCACCCTGCCAACCTCTGTGTCACCTGGCTCCAAGTGAAGCTTGCATTTATTTGCCTACCAAGCTATTTTACTTGCCATGCTTCCTGAATGGCAAACTTAGATTGCATTTTTTTTCCCCATCTCTGTCTGCATATTGGTGGTGGTTTATGTATACCTGTTCCTCAATAGAGACTAAGAAAAATTCATGTCACAGAGGCAGACAGTTCTCTCAGGACTAGATGCAGACTTTGCCAATACCTTTGGGATGTTGTGGAAGGACAGGCAGAAATTCATTTAAAATATCACATCTCTGACAGTTTTTAGAATGTTATCTATATATAAATGAAAAACTGTGTGCCAAAACAAACTTGGATTACAAGTTTACAACAAACTGCTATTGTTGTTGATGAGGGATACAGTCACAGGTAGTAATTATAGTTAATGCTGACAAACAGCATTTACTTTAGGCAGAATTTTGCTCTGGGGTTTTAACTGTTTGCCTCATGGGTAGTCTGAAGACATTGCTTGTTGGTCTCTTGTGCTGTAGTGGAACTCCCTTTTCTTTGTGGTAAACATTTGCTCTCCAGTTAAATTAACAAACTTCATACTTAAATAGACACACCATTTTTAGGCAAAAGACATTATTTTGCTTGTGGGCTGTTTACTGCCTCCCTTGCTTTATGTTATGGCTGAGATTTCAAGGCAGCCCTGCAGCTGGAGCAGATCAGCATAGCTCCACTGAAACAAATGAGTCTTTGGAGGACAATCAGTGGTTGTAATGTGTCTGCAAAACCACAGTGACTCTTTTAAGAATGTCAAACAGAGATACTGGCTCTTTGTAGACATGACCTGCAGAATGGACAGTTTTCATACATAGATTTTGTATTTCCATTTTAACAACTGAGTTCAAATGTATTTCCAAGTTTCCCCTCCTGTCACCAAATTTATATTTTTTTTATTTTTTTTTTTTTACTTAAACCTTTGCAAAATAACAAAACTGGTTGAAAATTAAAATGCTTTATGGTAAGAATACAGATATAATTATGAACATGAACACACCATCCCCCAAGGAAGCCCCCAGTTTCCCCTTTAATCATGATTAAAGAATGTTACATATGAGAATATTTATGGAAGAATTTATGTCATTGTATATTGCTTATGATTATGTAGTATACATTTACATTCTCTGAAGAAGTACACAGTCTCTTTTTTGCTTCTATTGGCTCTATTGTGTTTCCTGTAATATGTTATTGCAAGATGACTCTTAGGGCTTGCTTTGAAGAAAGAATACCTGGGAGGTAGGGCTAACATACTGCTTTGGGAAAACAAAACCAAAACAAAACCAAACCAAAACAAACAAACAAAAAAAATACAACAAGCTAACTCTGACTTTTAAAAAGCTGAGAGGGAAAGAAAAAGGAAGATTAATTAAACTGATAATTTTTCTTTTATTTCTGTCCTTCAATAATGTACTCTCTGAGTTGGAGGCTGTACAGTTCTCATTGTCTTACTTTATAGATTTTGTTTTCTCACTTGAACACCATTTTATGAGTGCTGCAATTGTTCCTATTTCTGTTTCTTTGTTCTGGAAATGAAGCTGGAATCTGGAGACAATGTGGGACTTGCAGCATGTTTCCATCCTAGGTTCATGAATGTGCTGGAGAAGAAAAGTAAATGTCTTTATTTTGACTGGGATAGAGTTAACTTTCTTCCTAGTAGTTGGCATGGTGGTGTGTTTTGGATTTAGGATGAGAATAATGCTGATAACACATTGATGTTCTACCTGTTGAAGAGCAGTGCTTACACTGAGTCGAGGCCTTTTCAGCTTCTTGTGCTGCCCTGCCAGCGAGAAGGCTGGAGGTGCACAAGAAGCTGGGAGGGGATGGAGACAGGGTAGATGACTCAAACTGACCATGTGGCATCATGCTGAACAATAAAACATGCAGGTGGGAATGGTTTTGCATCAGTCAGCATGTAGTGAGCAAGTGCATTGTTCATCACATATTTTATATTTATTTTATATTACTATTATTATCAGTATTATTATTTTCCCTTCCTTTTATGTCCTATTAAACTATATTTATCTCAACTTGGGTTTTACTTTTTATTTTCTTTATGTTTAATTATTATTCTCCCCCCAGTCCCACAGTGGTGGTGGGGAGTGAGTGAACTGCTGTGTGGTGCTTAGCTGCCTGACAGGTTAAACCACAATAGTGTGATAGTTCCCATGGCTTCCAAGACATACACTTGCCTAGGAGGGATATCAAATTATGGTGTGTCAATTCAAGAGAGTCACAAGTCATTTAGACCACCTGGACTTGATGTTGGCCAGACACTGGATCCCAGAGCAGGCAACAGAGAGTTTGGCGCAACCTGTCAGGCACCAAAAAGCACCATCTGATACAGCACCAAGTGGGAGCTGTTAAGTTGGCAGCCTAAGCGAAGGGAAACTTGATTCATTCATCACTTCCTTAATGCAAATGCCTGAGAGTCTCTAAAGTGCTGTGAAAGGTGGTGATGTGGTGTGAACAGGGTCCTTGCTCCTGGAAGCTGCTGCTACTCCAGAATGCATTGGCTCCAGAAGCCCCGCTGACAGAGCAATGCCTTATTGCACCTCCACAGCATCTAATTTCAGCTGGGACTTCAGCTTAAATATCCATGTGCTTAAGTACCTTGGTTGACTACGGCTTAAAGGCATTTGCTTAAATTTAAGAGTAGGTTCATTGATGTTTTCTGTACATGTTAAAAGACAGACTTGAGCTTTATTCTCCAGGGGAATACACAAATCAAATGAGTCCTTACTCTTTGGATGTTACAATCCTGCATGTTGAAGGCTTTAGGAACCACTAGTTGCACAAGAGTCTTGCCAGGACACGTTAAGGAAGGACTGCAATGCAAATGCAAGGATAAACTGCTCAGTGTTTCTCCCAGCCTTGATCAACAGGCAGCAAATACTGTGTCCAGTGTTTCCAGAAGGGAGATGAATTTTCCTGATGTACCCCACTGATTTTGGTTCACCAGTACAGCGTTTTGTTCAACAAGGAAGGAAAGGCTAAGACCAGAGTTGGATTTCTTGACAACGGTCACCTGCCAGAAGGCAAAGTTAAAAATATGCTTTCCTGGGTAATATGCAGTCTCCTCTTGGTAATCATGGTCACTTTTATGCTTTGAGCTTTTCCCATTTTCCACCTTGGTGATTTACCCCTTTCCCAATGAAATTGCTTTTTAGCTGACTGTGGCAGCTTTTGCAATTTACCTGTGCAGTTTAGGGGTCAGCAGCAGAGAGGAATGATCCTCAACAACATCTCCAAGTCCTCTCCAAGGGACAAATGCAAAGCGATCTATGTCCAGAATGTTCTCAGCAATGTATGTGAAGTGCAAATATGTTCAGTCCTGTCTATGTTCAATTCCCCTTCTGAGAATTCCCAGCTTTTACATTGTTCATGGTGTGATTGTATAAAAGGAAACAGCTTGATAATACTTGCAGCACTTGTATTGCAGAACACAACAGTGGCCAGACCGGTGCACACTAACAAGAATATTTTATTCCTTTTCTTCCGACTGCTGGCATACCCTGACTGGGCTATGGGTGAATTGTTTAAATACAAAAGTCCAGATTTTGCTTTTAAAAAAGTTAGTAAAGCCTAGAATACGTTACTGGCCTATTTGTTCTCCTGGCATGGAAAACATTTTCCATCTCTTCTCCTGAAGCTGTTCCACTTAGTATAAATAATGAAATATTCAGTAAGCCACGGAAAGAGACTGACTTTGTAGCCTGGGGGGCTCCACTGAGTAAGAGACGACAGCCGAGGTGATAAGGTTTATCATGGATGTAGTTGCTATTCCTGGCATGATATGAGAAAATTGCCATGAAGTATTTTGGCTTTGATCCAGTCTGCCTTTTGCAACAGAAAAAAAAGAAATATCCTGGCAAAATTTTCATGAGCTCTGTTATAGGCATTCAATACATGCAACAGTTCATAGGAAAATGGGAATTAGAAGAAGGGTGGTAGCGCTGTGATTGCTACCACCTTGCATACCATACCTGTCACTGAGCTGGACATTTCTAGATTAAAAAGAATTTAGAAATTTAGTCTGAATTGTAACAGACTCAAGTGTTTGTGAATTAGGGCTACAGGACCCTCAAGCCTATTTGTGCTAGAGCAGCTTACACCACTAGCAACTAAAAAGTAAAACTGCATATAAACAAAAACAGATGGACTGGTTTTCTGCTACTCTTCTGAATGTCAGGAAGTACAACATATAAACCAACAAAAAGGAGGAAAATTGCTTATTCAAAATACATATTTTATATAAATAATATATAAAGATTACTTTTTAAAACTTTTTTACTGCCAATTAAAGTTTTTTTTTTTTTTTTTTTTTTTTTATAAAGTGCAAAAATGTCTACAAAATAAAAAATGTATTATAATATACCAGAATTACCCTGTGCCTAAAACTGCATAAATTACATAACCATCATGGTCTTCAGAGATGTTAGGCAGACCAATATCTAGCCCTGTATCTTCAATTGTAATAAATATTAAATTAATGTGGGATCAGGGATTCTGGAATAAAAGAGAGACAGGTCAAGATTTTTCTATTAGTCTGGGTTTAATGAGAAATGCATCATATCTCCCCAGTGAAGTCATTTGCACTTTCTTTGCAATTATCATTACGGCTAATCAACAGCAAACGCTCACATCCACCACCTTCTAAAAGGAGTGGGGAGGAAGATAGATGTAAATTTTTAATACCTTGTTTGCCTTAAGTTCACATGGGAACCATGAATAATGGATGGTAATGGTGGTTAACCCCGAGGACATCAAAAGGGATCTTTGCATTTTATCCATTCCCCCTTTCTGCCCCACAGCAGCTTTCCCTTGCACACGAGGTGGCTTTTAGGGGCACCAGGCCCTGATGAGATATGTTACTACCTATTAAGAATGTCAGTCCACAGCTGCTCTCTAAACAGAGGCTTCTGGAAAATACTGTGGCTCCCAAGCCATCTCCAGCTGCTTGTCATGGAGGCTGGAGGCTGCTGTCCCTCAAATTTGCAACATGAGCTGCTTGGTAGAAGCCTGTAACCCCATCTGGCTGTGATCAAGCAGATTAGTTGAATGTGTATCTGTATCATGTCCTGGCTGACTCCAGTCACTGTAACCGAAACGAGTAAGCGATTGATAGCACAGGCTGCCCAGCTGGCTGTTAACTTTCTTCATGGGGATGGCCACAAGGAGGTGGCTAGGGGCCAGACATTTTTCTCAGTTGGACAAATACACGTGAATGAATTCCTTGTCCAGTGTTTAGTGAAGCCAGCTGAACTCACAGATTACATTTGCACAAAAAATAAAATGAGAAAGGATCTGTTCTCTGACCCTAGGGGCAAAAAATCAAACCTTCTCCCTCCATCTTCTCCAGTCCTACCCCCAATTTGTCTGTTCACAGCGCTTTACAGGCACAGCACTCTGTTTCAGGATGTTTCCTGAGCTTCATGAAGAGCTTGCTGGCACAGGCAAAGGCAGTGGTAGAGAATATGGTAAAAATAAATCAAAATCGGCAATCATGAGTCCCGCTCAATCTGCTGGAATTGGTCAACACACCAGAGCTGACCAATGCCTTGCTGACATAAATTGTCTGTAGTCTCTACCAGAGAATAACTGGCAGGACTTGGTTACCAGTCCTACCTTTTGTTTGTTTGTTTGTTTGTTTCTGACAATTGTGGGGTGTCCTGGAACTGCAAACAGACTCCCAGAGTTTGAGACTGGTGCTAAGACAAATCTGTCCCTTCCACTAACACAAGCTGCTGAGCTGTGGACCTGTGATAACCTCATGGTCTGGGAGACAGGAAGGCTGGGATACTGCCTGCTTCAGGTTGATTTCTTAACTGAAATTGAGGACTATGTGCTGTGGTGCTGAGGAACTCTTTAGGCTCAACTGGCTCAGGGAGATGCCTGACTACGACATTTTGGTTTTGGTAGAAGCGTTGAATATATCTGTTAAAAAGGCTGTATCCTGGTCCTGAAACTGCATGATTGTGTTTGCCTATTTCCTGTTCCTAATGCTCTTCGGTAGCAAAGGCAAGAGGCTTGGAGGAATCTGTCTCTCCACCTGCGAAGCAATCCTTCTCTGAGCAACTTAATACATTGGTTAGCCTCCTACACAAGTGTGTAGAGATGGAAAATCCTATAATCCATCAAGTCTGTGAAGCTGGACTTTGGTGTATTTTTTTGAAAAGCTTGTGCACTGTCTAAACTACATCATGGTAGAAAAATAATAAATAAAAAATCAGGAGCTGTTGAATACACAAGGAATTACCTGGATCTCTGCTGGAAGCCAGGAGTATAGAAATGTTTAACTCCACATAGCTAACAAGGTTTCTGAGCACCTAGTCAGTGTGGCACAAGAAAGGAAGGGCTCAGATGGCAAGTGGTCAGATGGGCATACTGTGATCGCTCTCCTGGATGAATACCAGCTTGTCCCTGCATTGTGCATTGTATTTCAACAACCTGAGATTTGGGACAGATTAGGTGAAAAAAGTTCCTCCAAACTCTGGATTTATAGAGCGCTTCTTTTCTTCACTGCAGAGGATCTGCAGGCCCATGCAGCATCATTCAGCCAAACATGGTGCAGATAAAATTGTGAGGTAGAGTCATGTCTGATGAGTTGTCTCCAACTATTGGGAACATTGGGAGCAATGAACACTGGAAAATGGAATGTAAAGCTGGAAAAAATGGAAGGGAACAAGACCTTCACCACTGGCGTTTGCTCCCAGGAAGTTTTGATACATAAGTACCTCATGCATCAGATAACCCCACTCAGTTTTTAACTCTTCTGGCCTTTGAAAGCCCCTGAGAGTGACATCTTATACGCCAGCTCTCTGTATAGCTTTTGCTCTCTGGAAAAATTGTCAGAGTCTGCTGTTACTGACATGTATATTGACACCAATGGAAACTTTACCCACCACTCTGCAAAAGTTCAGTGCTTTGGACTGAAGACATGAATGGAGAGGCCTGCTCTGAAGGAGCCAGCAGGATAAATGTCCTTCTTGCATCCCACAAGCCAGCTAAGCAACAGCCTGGTGAGGTAGGCAGATGAAGATAGAGAGAACATGACAAACTGAATCACATTGCATCCTTGTTCTGTACTCCAACACCAAGCTGTCTTGAACAAACATTTTTTTTTCCTTCTGTTGCCTGGTATTGTGACTTTTATTATTATTATTATTATTATTTTTAACCAGAAGGTTGCTGAGATAGAGCACAACAATAATTTTCCTTTTGTGTGTGTGTATTTTTCCCCCTGCAGGGCTTTTTGCCAAGCTAGGAAGGGTGACATACCCATATACACATAGCATAGCCAGCCAGGAAAAAGGATGTGGAATCAGGAATGTTTGTTCAACCCAAAGTCCTGGATGCAGAAGTTCAAGTTTCCAAGGCTAATCACGGAGAAACACATTTCTCCTGTGTGAGACTGAGACCCTGGTCTGAAACCACTTGCTGAGATGGCTCCATTTCAAATTCCTCCCTATGGGACAGCACTGTTTGCTGCTGTGACCTGTCCTGGGATGGTGATGTAGGCACAGGGAGGCCGTGATGGGTGTGGGGTCTTACTGGTGCCTACAGGGAGCCGATTATTTCCTTTTCTGTTACTGGAAAAATAATCCTGCCTGCAGAGCGATGGCAAAGGTTTACAGAAAGGCCACTGGTGAAGTGTGGATGGGGGAAAATGAGCTGTGAGACCAACTTCACCTGATAGCACAAGTCTCATTTAATCAGTTCTGAACTGCTTTGAATTTGGGTCTGCATCAGAGGAGCTGCTGGGAAGAAAGAAGTCATCAGTGAGCACACTTCCTGTCATTATCTAGAGCATTTACTGGCTTGGGTGACAGGTGAGGAAACAAAGCCTCCTTTCAGCTGATAGCCTCCTCCTTCACACATGGTCTGAAAAAAGAGGAGAGCTTTCCACTTCTTTTCTGTGCCCACCAGAAGCTCTGTTGTGTTAGGGACTGTACAAACTGACCAGGAGACAGGTATGGATTTGCTGAGGGGAAGGAAAGGAGGTTTCCTTTACTCATGCACACCAGCATGATTGCTGCAGCATCTACTCACCAGCACAGGCAAAAGGGATGTTTTCACCTTGCAGCTGCACCAAGGTCTGAGAGAAAACTGTGTCTAGAGATTACTTGCTGGTAGAAAAAGCAACAGATTGGAGAGTAAAGAAATGTTAAAGGAAACACTGTGACTAATTCAGTGTCCTCCACATCTCCGTGACAATAAGCCTTTCTTCTGCTCCATCTTAATATCATCATAATTGGCACTTACTTGCTTTCTAGTGAACTATTTTTTTTTTCTTTTGGTTGGTTAGTTTTTTTGTTGTTGTTGTTGTTGTTTTTTCCTTTTTTCTTTCTTTTTTTTTTTTCTTTTTTCTTCTTTATCTCACATGTGTGCAAGGAGATAAGAGATACTCCCTCTTTTTCTTTGAGGGCTCAGTTTCATCTCGGCTTTATTTGGTGTCAGGCAAATGATCTTTTGCACATACTGATTGAGTAGCCTGCAGCTATCTGGGCTGTAGCTGTGTGCTGAGCTTGGTGGATCAGCAGAGTGCTGAGGGCTGCAATGCAGATGGGCTCATAAAGTCCCCAAGAGACTATATGCACAAGTGGAAGGGATGCTGGATGGAGCAAAAACCTGATGTTTTGTGGTTACATCCTGCTTGTGTCCACTTGTTGCAGAGGCTTTGCAATGGCCAGAAATTGCTAACAACACATTCTGTTGCTTTTCCCTCTCTTCTCTCTCTGCCATACAGTCTTGCTTTGCCCATCTGCTTTAAGCTCCTGAGACTTAGCATATTTCTGAGAAATTCAGGAAATACAATCCCAGCTGAGAATATGCCACTCAGAGTCAACTTTTAGTCCAGGCAACATGACACTTATACTGCAAAATGTGATGCTGGAGGAGCCTAATCTATGGAAGAGGAAAGGGTAAAGTTTGGGAACAAGGAGAGATATGGGGCCCAAAGAGAGTGTTGTTATGAGCATCCTTCAGCATCCTACAAATGTTTTGGAGGCATGCCCAGAAAAGGTCAAGAAATTCCTGACTTGCATGAAATCATCAGGGATCTTGCTATGTGTTCTAATGGTTTTAGGACAGATGTTAAACCATAAGGTTTAGGACCAGTTGGAGGGAGGATTATCTTTGGACTGATCTACTGACTTGAGAGTTAGAGGTTGGCTTGGAGATGTGGTCCAGGATATATGTAGAGCTCATGGTAACACTTGGCACTAATAAAAGAAACTATTAACAAACAAAGAAACAAACAAAAACTGGTAAAACAATAAAAAATAAAAGCACAAGGGAAGAATAAAAGTTATCTGTAAAAGCCCAATGACCTTCAAGGGCTGTCTTATCTCAGAGGTCACATCCATGAGAGTCAGGCATTCACCCAAGGAACCACCAAAAGGCCACTTTTAACCTCCCCAGTTCACGTCTATCACTGCTCAGCCACCTTGGTTTTAAGTTAGATGTTTTCCTTCTTGGCCCTCCATCTCTGGTGAACATAACTGCCAGAGGTGGGGTTGGCTTTCCTCCCTTTGCAGAAAAGTCTTGCTGGAAGTTATCTACTTTAATGGAAAGTTAACTCTGTCTCCAGAGTGTCTATAACCACACGGAGAACAGGCTGCAACTTATGGCAAGATGCCTGAGTTAGTTTTAAACTAACTGTATTGGGGGCTGCAGAAAACTCATACAAATTACAAATTCTACCTATGGATTTATCAGTTTTTTTTTTTTTTTTTTTTTTTTTTTTTTTTCATTTTCCTCGCTTAAGTGGATTAGACCACGTTAACAGAAAGAGAACAGACATGGAATGAGTGTTAAAAGCATGCCAGATCTGAATATATTTGTCAAGTTATTATACACACAGCAATAAAAGGCAGCAGGATTCCAGTAGTAGTCAACTTAATGTGTTGTTAGTTTCAAGCAATTGTACATCTTTTCTCCGCAGAAGAATTGTTTGCTACACAAGCACATTATATTTAGGAATAAATAAAAACACTCTAAATCATAGCATTACTGTGGCTTTGTTTCCATCTCCTGGGACCGTACAAATCCAGTGAACTGATACTAGATGAATTTTGCTGCAATGGGACACTGTATGCAGTCTTTAAGCATCTGTAAACCTTTCACAATACATTAAATTTAGTTAACAAGTACATATGCCTACAGTATCATAGGTACTTTCTTTCCAGAAAGACAGTTAATTTATTGCCAGCTTGCTACTGCAAACTCCATGGTTTTTTTCCTGTTTCAGGAGACCTGCTTAAAACAAATCATAGTGATCTCTTGTCTAAAGAAAAGACTCAGATCGAGCAGAGGATCACTTGCCAAAACTTGAAGTTGTATTCAGTCTTCTATTTCTGAAATGTGAATCCTTGGAATAAAATAAAGATGAAAGCTGAAAAGAAGAATGGTACAATAATTCTGGTTTGGGACCATCTTCCATACCTTCATGCCTGATCTCCAAAACAATTTGTTATAGAAACTCTGTGTGAAGTTCATAATGAGATGCACTAGGATAAGTAGGACAGGAATACGTTTTGCTAATCAGTACATGGGCTTATTGTCCTAGCAGCAAAAGGAGCATTTGACAAGTTGCTTCTCAGTGATCTCCATCCCTGAAAGGACTCATCAAGGAGCATGAGAGCTGTGTAAACAACTCAAATAACAATTTAAAGCTTTCTTTTTTACTAAAAATAAAAATCAAATTATGGACTTTTTCCTTAATGGAAATTGCCTTTAAAATATTGCCATATTGCTATGAATGACAAAATTGTGAGTTTAAAAATAAGTAGGTAATATCACAGTTTGTCTGTAACCTTACAAGCTGTATTGCTGCCTGATGCCTCCCCAGCTACCACAGAACAGCTCCTAAGTCAGTTATGCTCCTGGCAGTGCATGTCCACCTTTGCTGAGAGCTGCCACATTTTGGGAAATTTGGACACTTTTTTTTACATATTAACTTCCAGTATGAATTTCCTGTGGCTCTGATTGATACTTTCAGAAATAAACACTTTCTCCTTAATGGTGTTATCTACAGGGAAAGGAGGAAAAGGCCTGAAAAATATGACAGATTTTCTCAACCTGAATTGAGTTCTCAACCAGAGTTTCATTCTATCCCTGTGCAGTTTTTATCTTTCCTCTCCTTAGACTCATAGCCTGGAGCTAGCAGCTTCTTGAATGTTTATAAAGACTCTTATCCCTTATAGATGTATGTTTATTATGAGGAAACACAAGAAAAGGACTGGATGTCAGTGAATGAATATTAAGAAACTTTTAAAAAGAAAAATAAATCTGAAATAATATACCTTTCTACTTCTGGGACTATTTAGTAGACATCTGTCTTTAAAGAAATATATAAAATTTTAACCCAGAACATCACTGAATATCTTTAAAGCCCAAGTTCTGCCATAGAATTCCTGCTTGTTCTAGGGCACATAGTTTAGCGCTAGATGGCTTTTGGTTTTAACTGAGAAATTTATGTGTCTAAGTATCTTTGACATGGAGGCCACTGTCTCAGTTCAAGGTAACAGCAGCTCCCTAGCTTGGTGAGGTTCATAAGGCCAGATTTCAGGTATTACAGCAGCGGAGTCACAAGCATGGAGGCCCAAACCCAGATCCACCTCACAAAAAATAAGCCATCAGCATCTGTGTTAGGAAATACTTGGAGCCTTGATTTCCTTCATGAAAATGTCTCATCATATCAGTAGTCCACCTGAAATCAACAGGACCAAGAACATGATTTAAGCTAAAATGCATTTAAGTAAACTAAGAGGGAATAGCTCTCAACAGGGAGATTTTCCTCTCTTTTTTGGACTATCCTTCTACCTGTAAATGTCCCAGAGATCTCAACAATGAAGATGTCCTTATTTTCAAATCCATACCCTACTGGGAAAGATAATCTTAATTTTCTGTATTTTCTGTATAATGAGCAAAATAGAATTTTTTTCCTCTCTGCTATTTTTCCTACCACTAAATTGTTGACATCTGTGTTAAGTATCTCAGCAAATATATACTTGTCATTAAAAATGAAAACACAACCTTCACTTAATTTTACAAGCATGTTTCATTTTCTTCCTTTAATCATTCAGTTCCATTGATTTAGACGCTTTCCTTTGTTTTTCATAATTCGCCCTGCAGATGAAGAACATGACAATTTCTGTAAAGGCTTATTAATTACTGGTAATAATTATCAGCAGCAGAACTGTAGATGCATTTAAACAAACTCTAGAGGAAGAGAGAAGGGAAGGGCTGGCTGATATAAACATACTTCTCCTTCCTTTCTTTTTACTTTTCTAGTTCACTTGCTCTTGCTTCTTGCTAGCTCTTTCACACAGAATCCACCCCACCTCCCCATACCACTTTCTGCTACCTCTGCATCAAAATGTCTAGGACCAAAAATTATTTCACTTATTGGTATTGTGGAAAATACCATTTCCTTTCCTGCACAGACAATTTAGCATAGTTCCTAAGAGTCAGTAAGTCTTCCAGATTGTCTGTAAAATGAATGAAACGAGGCAATCTGTAAAACTCTTAATTTTCATTATTCTGTTTAGAACCCTGTAATAAATAATAGTTTTGTGCCCTAGTAGTTATGGTAATTAAAAATAAATAAATATTATATTCAGTTCAACCAGAAGCAAAACATTTTGGAAATTTTCAGTGCTTGGAAATTTAAGAGGCAAAAGAAACTTAAACACCTGTTTTGGGGTTGAACAGAAAGTTTATTTGCCCTTGTCCTCTCCCCTACCACTAAAAAATAAAGCTTTTTTTTTGCTTTGTTGAAATATTTTTTATGTTTCAGTTCATTACATGCCTTTAATGAAATTGCAATTTCAAGACATAACACCAACATCAGCTGCTGAAAAGATTTCATTTAGAAAATATTGTGATTATTTTTCTGATTTATTTTGTTAATCATAATTATTTTCTGATGTATTTTTGAGCTCTTAACTGAAAAAATTTAAAAAGTATTTCTAAAACAGTTCCATCAACTCAGATCTGCTTCTCCTTTGGAAAAACAAAATAAAATAAAATGAACCTACCTACCATTTGTACAGAACATCTGAATCTCTTTGCCATCACTGCCTCTTGTAATTTAATTCATTTCTCTACTGATTCTCCTGTTTGTCTTTATTAACTACAAATGTAATCTCCGTCCTTTGTTGGGTTAGGTTTGCAAATATAATTTTCTATTGTACTTAAAAATCTTTCTCTTCTGAGTGTAGTTTTAATTATGCTGCATGGGCATTGACAACCATAGAGTCTGCATTTCTTCCTAGTCTGACCTGATCCCACCATATGACACAGACACATATCCATACCCAAATAATATTGCATTAATCCCCATGTGTTTGGAAGTGTTACTGGTGCCAAACAACAAATATTATCAGGTTTTATACTTATATTCACAGTAGATTTCACTGTCTTTGGTATTGTACACTATTTGTTTGTTCCTGCCTATTATTTCTCCATATTAGTCTTGAACATAGCTTAATATGGTAATTTTTCTTTTACTTTAACACTCTTCCCTTGATTTTTTATTTTGACCTTCCTTCTTTTTTTGGCGTTCCACTTTGCAGATTGTATTTTTTTCCCCACTTCTCCATGTTTATTTGATTTGTCAGTCTTCCTGATGACCTGGGCAATTTCAGTTTCTCTGAGATGGAAAGTTACCTGGGAGGTGGAGGAGATAATGGGAAAAGGATAGTTTTCCCTCTCTGTCTAGTATTGTCCAGTCCTTTTCTCATTTCTCTGAATTCTCTGCCGTTTCTCAAGATCTCAAACCACTGCTGACCCTTTGACTCTCACCATGTATAATGAGCTTAGCAGCTTCTCCTGACCTTCCTTTACTGTATGGCTGGGACTTGCAACACAGATTTCCCATGAAACATGTACAGCATCATAGCTGTGCTAGGTAAATTGAGCCCAGATCTGTGCAAGTGGGGAAGCAAGCCAGCAAAAGTGGTTGGGCTGATGTTTCTAATTTGTATCTCCACCGTACTTTGGTTCTCTGGACTATATGGCAATGTTGCCTTGCAAACCTTCAGCTGTTTCATGGTTAGATGCAAGCAGTTTGCTGTCAAAGCCACCTTGAAGGAATTTACCCTTAGGTGAGCTTTCTCTGAACCCAAACTGAACACTTTTATTTACACACAAAGTGGAAACACCAGAAGTTGCTTCCACTTTTAAGTCCATATGCAGGTGAAATCTGCTGCTGTAGTTTTTGCCACCTGCCTTGCCCTAGAAAACAGCCCCCTTTCCTAATTAACTTGGAGTGCACAGTGCTGCTGAAAAGCTAACAAACCATTACCTGTGCTGAGTGCGAAGCAGGAAGGTGACAGTAGAGCAGGCAGCTCTGTTAATTACAGACTGCCACATCTCCTAATAGTGAGAGAAGCTGCTCCCTTGCTCCAGAAATGCTGCTATTTTCTCCCTCTCACAATCTGATATATCCTGTAATCTGAAACATTTATCGACAGTTTATTTTTCAACAGAACCCTTAGTGTGCTCTTCTTTAACCTCCCTCTAATCTTAGCCAGCTGCAACCAGATGCACCGCTTCCTTTCTGAGATCTTAATTCTCTCGTAGCAATTTGGCCCCTCTACAAACCTTGCTATTTTCTTGACCTTCTTTTTCTACTGGTCCCCTTTTGTCATTTAAAGGGATAAGATCTTATATAATGACCTTGTCTGAGAGCCAGAACTCCAGGGACCTGTATTGTGATGGCACGTCAAACAGTGTCACTGGCAGACTTCTCAAGCAAGAATCACAGGTGAAGCCCATGCTGTACATTATGGAGCAGTTTTGGGGAAGGGCTTCAGTCACTTCTTTACTTGGGTTAGGTCCTCTCCAAGGCTACTGCGTGTGGATATATTCTGTTTTAGAAAAAAACATGTAGTGAGTGCTGGGAGGAGCTTTACAGCATATGTCATTCTGGAAGATGCAGTGTGAAGTCCTCAGAAATAAGGTGAAGACTCATTTCACAAGAAACAAAAAAGCCATGCTTGCAGAAAAAAAAAAAAAAAAAAAAAAAAAAAGTTATTTCAGACTCCCCTTGAGATAAATGTAGTTAAAGATAACACATGCCAAGAACTGAGGTAAAGAACAGCTAGAGGAAGCCATTTGTCATGCAGAACAGTGACGCCCCATTTTAATTGGTCTCACAAAACCTAGCAACTAGGCCACATATTCATGACATCCATCTACTGATACCTTCTTAATCAGTCAGCTATTTGAATATGTGTAGATATCTTTCTCAAACAGTGGGAACTCCACAGCCTTTTTGTAAGGTATACCAGGAGGTGATATTTTAAGATGGAAAACCACTTTTCCTTGAAAAGGTGTATGAATAGGGTTGTGAAAAAGGTGCCAGCTCTGTAACACAGACACAGGCTGAATTTCCCAAGAACAGCGGCAGTAAATGCAGGGACCTTGTTCAGTGGACGGACAGGAGTGCAAGAGGGGAAAGGAAAGTACTTCATAACTGCCGAAGTAATGGTTGCATTTTCCGCATTCCCAAACCCTTATGAACATATACAGTTCCTCCTGAAAAGCAGTGCTCAGCCCTTGCAGAAGTGAATCGGTGTTGGTGGTGTGGTTTGTGAGACAAGGTGACACACATTGGTTCAGGGTTGCTGGAGTACTTGGCACCAGCCATGTTTATATAGGCTTTTTGTGTCATTCCCTTCCTGACTGGTGAGAAGTAAAAGTGTTGGATGACATGTTTTTCAAAATGGCTGCCACTATTTGTGTTGTTTAAAAATCTTGTATTTCATTACCTATAGTCTCCTGAGGACAGAGTTTAGGCTTTGTCTGTTACATCCCAGTCAAAGTGCCTTCCCTGTGTCAATTTCTTCTTTAGAAAACTTGCTGTGGAAATGAAGTACATGAAATGTGAACAGCCATTTAACATCCCTTTGGAAGTTTAAGCGTTAGTACTTATATGCTTGATCATCACTAAAATCTATAACTGGTGTTGTACCATAGCATTTTCTGGGAATAGAAATGAGATGTGAGGTTGGAGCAAACTGGGAAATATGACAGGAGGAACAGCAGCAATGGGAATGAAGGGGTTGGGAGATGCCTCAGAAACTTCTCTGTTCAGAAACTTCTCTGAAACATGGCAAGAAAGCTCCCCCGACTTGCAGCACCAACCTGTAGCATTTGGAGTAAGAACTGTAAATTGAAAACAACGTTTACTAAGCTGCTATTTAAAGACAGTATTACTGTATGTGCCTCACTTTAAGTAACTAAATAGATCCAGTAGATATTTGAGACTGAAATGTTCAAAGAACAACCAAGGATTTTGGCTGTGAAGACTGAAGACACTCTATCATTTAACAAATAGATTTGGAAAATATGCTTTTTGA
Organism: Oxyura jamaicensis; assembly: GCF_011077185.1. Classification (NCBI taxonomy): domain Eukaryota; kingdom Metazoa; phylum Chordata; class Aves; order Anseriformes; family Anatidae; genus Oxyura; species Oxyura jamaicensis. The sequence continues at coordinate 28,091,330 of NC_048899.1, read as the reverse complement.
TTTCAGTAGATAAAGTCCTAATCTTAGAGCCATGTGTATGCTTAATTAACTTCAAAACTCAAGGCTTCAAAAAGAAATATGATGATAGGAATCGGGAGATTGCTGTTGCTACTGTGTCCAGCTCCTGGCATTGCAGACAGCTGCTTCATATCATTTCTTCCATGCACTGAATCATATTCCCTCAATAATTCCAGTTAGGAAATTAGCCTTCCCTATGGCAGGCTGTTCTTTCTAGCATCACTGCTCTGACAGACAGGGAATATTTTTTATTTTTATTTTTCAGCCTAAATATATTCTTAGAGAGGCCACAACTGCTGCATGTTACAAAGGTCAGATTTGGAGACCTGAAATTGCCGAGCTCACTTTTTGCTTCTCCTCTTAACCCTGTTACCTCAATACAGGTAGTACATTTGTTATTGTCCAAGAGTGTACACTCATTCATAAGAACTTGACAGATTTATTAAAAATTCTTGTACCTTCACTTTCCAAATGTTGGGTGAAGACAGCCTGATTTCCTCAATTTTAGTTCATTCAGTTCCAACTTTTCCTTTTGCCTCAGATGTGGTCACGCTTTTTCTGCTCTCCTGTCCCCAGCCTATGTTTGTCCCCATGGCTGACACCACTGCCCTTATTGAAAACTGAGACAAGGTATGCAGGGCCACGCTGAGAATATCTTTCATCTCAACTCTATCCTCACTGCTTAGTGGCCTAATCTGTCTCCTGTCACCTGAAGGAGGATCTGAGCCTTAGGATTATTGGTCACATTTATTTTTCAGTATATATCTGGAAGCTGGTCTACCTTAATGACACAATTCTCACTAGTTTCTCTCTTCCTCTAATAACATTATAGAAATTGCTATTCATATCCAGTGCTGAAGCTGGAGGGGGGAGCATCTATAACAAACTTCCAGCACTACTCAATAGAATCTCTTATTATGTTTCCCGTGAGCAATTTTACACAAATGTGGACTGTTTTATCCATTCTGCCCCTTCTCATTCATTCTACTGTATAAAGCAAGGGCCCTCAGCCATCTTTCCTTTCCCCCTCCTCCCCCCCTTCCCCCCTTTTTAAAATGTTTCTAAAACTATTGTAACTATAGTCATTATTTTATGTTTATGTTATTCCATTTATGCCTGATTTCACATATAGCATTGGGTGTTTTAGGTCTTCTTTATGGCCCAGCTAACTTGGATTAACATAGTTTATCACATTATGAAATCTTCAATTTCTTAAACTAGGACAGTAGGACAGGCATGGTCATTTTAATAATTGTATCTTCATCCTGACAAATGGCAAATCTCACAGTTATTAAACATTGTTGGGACCAGTGTAGACCACTAGGCAGTGAGGACCTTTGGTGTGGTCCAGGATGATCAATATAATATGCCAATCTCCGCAGCACTAGGCTTCCTTTCTTTTTGCTGTTCATTTTCCTAGTCACTTCTGTTCTGTTCATTCCTATTTTCTTGATATTTGATTTTCCTTTCATTATGCAGTAAATTCAGGGGTGGACTCTACACACATTACTCTTTTCCCTTTATTTAGTTTGAAACTTAACTACTTGATCTTGTCTGCCTTGATCCCATGATGGCTTGGCAAAGGTCAGTAAAATCCTGACTTGCATGGAGAATATGTATACAGAAATATTATGGCTTTACATAATACAGGAAATGAGAAGGCAGCCCAGGAAACTGTGAGAGAGTGTACAGAAAGCAAATGAAAAGATATACTTTATTCCCCACATTTTGCACAATTAAACTGTTGAACTCAGGATGTATTCAAACAGAGGAGTTCAAGAAGAGATTTAACATATTATAGGAAGAAAAATCTGCAAGTGCTTTTATGAAAAATGATACAACCTCAGGCTCAGGAGGCCTCTGAGCCTTTGATTTGCAGGAAGAAACACCCCAGGGGTCTGTTGTCCTGTCCTTTTTATCCATCCTTATCCATCCTTTATCCACCCTTTTATCCATCATGAACCCTCAGCGAGGTAGTATTCATGTCATTCATGTAATCTTGGATCACTTTGGGAGAGTTTACCCTTCTGTGCATCCCCTATTTGTTGACATTTTTCTTGTTATACTGCTTTAATTCAAGGCAAAAGGATAAAATTTAGAAGCTTCTATCTGGTCTTACACTACAGGCCTCTTACTAGTTAATCACAAAACTTCATGGCAGTACTTCTTCATAGTAAACTGGGACAATCTTGTGACCAGTCTTGGCCTTCAGTGCTCAGAGGCAGAGCTACACGCGCAACTGTACCCCATGCTGCTTCCAATGTGCTTTGCAATGTTTGCAGTTACTGCCTGCGTGCAGGGAGGGAAGTGTTTCATCTTCCAATAGAGGCTGTGAGAATAAGCGTACAAATTTCTGAGAGACACATGACACTGCTGTTAAAGTGACTGGTGTAAGAATGGGGCATTCAGTAATGGCAACTCAAATTTTGTTGATTGTTTTGCCTCTCTGGATCATCAGACTTGCTTTTGTTTTTGTTTAAATGAGGCAAACTGAACTGAAAAATCACATCTTGCTCTTGCTGAGAATGTTGACTATGTATTCTGCAACCAAATCCGTAGTGCTGGCATTACACAACAGTTTAAAGTAGTATTAGAGACACAGAGAGGTTGCATTTCCCATCTGGCCATGTCCATTTGTTTGGCTAGTCTAATGCATTCTGCAAAGGCGAGACAAATAGAGACTGCTTCTGCCCTCTGAAAAGCAGAAAGCATTATGAAAAATAATGAAATACAGTAGAGCCCTGATTACCCACATGCCATAGAGAAAGCTGAATAAGCCTGAATAACAGAGGTTTCACATATTCAAAGGAATTGTCAGCATAATTAATAGATATCGGGGGACATGGCAGTGTTTTGGATAATAGAAAGTTTCAGAGCACTGAGGGGCAGATGAACCAAGGTTATATTGTAATATTGAAACTGTACTGTAGATTCCATAGCTCTCATTTAAAAAGTCTTTCCTAATATCTGGTTACCGTCAGAAAATGTACGCTGTTTCAAAGAGAGAAAAAGAGATTGAGAAAAATTGTTATGTGTGCTGCTTACATAAAAACAGGACCAAAAATCCTGAGGTTACTGAAGAGAACAATAACTAATGTTGTTTCTATTATTTTCTCCAGAAGTGATAAATTTAACCTAAACAAAACCACACAATATCCTACCAAAGGGATAAATTCCTGCTTGGTTTAAATCCCTAGGACTTCCACTCTTTCACAGTGTCCATTCATGCATTGCCCATTTATCTGTGTACAGAAGCTGAGTTGCACTTGCCACCCTCAGACCATTGCAGGGTAACAGTCGGAAGAAGCTGATATTTAAATGGAAACATTTTAATGACAATTAGAATAAGTTATTCCTATTCCTTTTGCAGAACTAACCTACATTCTGCTCGAAACATAAGGCACACGAACAGATTAATGGATAGCTGTGCAGACATCCCTTTCAAAACTAACAATGGCTGATCACAGGGCAAGATTACATTTGGCTTCTCATTCTGCAAACACTGCTTTTCCAGATATATTAGAATTATTTTTCTACATCTTCAATGGATTTTTGATCTTCGATCTGTGAGAAAATCCTCCTAAGGAACATCTCTATTTGCCAAACCTGGGATCTGAAAACAAACCTGAGCTGACTTTAATCTTCAAGATATGGAGCAAAAGATTTTTTTTTTTTTTTTTTTGACAATTATCTCAGTTTAGAGGAAGAAGACAGGTTGCTTTTACCAGTATACATTTGGAAAATATATGCTCAAAGTGGCATTACTGACAGGAATTTTTTTACCTGATCTGTTTCATTGTTATAACTTGTGCTGAATATTTAATGATTTAATGTACTGATGAACAATGCAATATTTTAATCTATTGGTTTCAAAATCCCACCCACTAAAGAAACCTCATTTTGGTCTGAACATAATAGCTGTACATCAGAAGCAGCTTCATTCACCTTGCTGCAGCATGGATCCTCTCATGCAAGGTGACCACTTCCCTACCCATTCTCTTTGGCTAAATCAGCTTTGCTGTTCTCACTCACAGGGAAGAAGAGGACATCTCTCTCTGCTTTCTCCTATCCTAACACTACTGCTGTTTATGTCTGTAGGGCTATTTCTGAACTTCATGGGGGAACTAATCCAGGCTGAAATTGTTATTTTTATTATTATTATTATTTTCCTGGGAGTATCTGGGACACTGCTACAAGGACACTTCTTTCTGGAAGTAAGGTTGGGTTTCTGCTAGCATAAAGTGCAGGTTGAACTACAGCATCACGTACACCTGGTTTGGTATTCAGGCCCAGGACCTCCCGAAACCCTATCTTATTACAGATGTCAGCCCTTAGACTCTGTAGTTCCTGTGCAATGTTTCAAAGCTATCTCCTGATTAACACAATGAGAACAATAATGGGGTCTGTAATGAGGGTATTAATGCTTACCTGACTCCAAGGCATGTTCTAGACACAATTGATATATGGTATTTACTTTGAAAATTCAAAATACCATGGAACTACTAAGTATTTTTGCTGCGATTATCATTAGGTGTTTCATCAACAGTGACTCATTATCTCTATTAGCAACAAAGTTAGGACAAAAGCATGGAAAGCACAAGGCTAACCCCTTGGCATGGATCACTGTACAAACATAAGACTGAGTATGCTTTGCTTTCTGATAGAAAGGTGCATAAGGGATCAATTATTAGAACTACACACATCCATGCTTGAAATTAAAATATGAAGAAATTTCAAGGATGTATAATGCAAAGCTGTTTTTTGAAGCATCCACGCTTCAGAAGGCAGTCAGTTCAGGACCCAGGGCATTTTATTTGGTATATTCATTTTTCAAGTGATTCACCATGAATTTAAATGGTGAGAGCTCATATATCTCTGTTTCAATTTACCACAGCAAAGCGACTAGGTACCTCTTACAGCAAATCAACTCAGATGATTAACATGTATAAGCTGTTTTTTTTTGTTGTTTTTTTTTTTTTTTCTTTTTTTTTTTCTATCAACAATGTATTGCTTACATCAACAAATTTATGACATAGCTACCCATAAAACTATTCCCTGGACTGCACAAAGTGAAAATGAATGAGGGAAAAGCCTTGCAGCAAACCCATCACCTAATGTACTTCTAGGCCAGCCTGAATAAAGAGGGTCAGAAGGAGGCTGGCCTTAACTCTGGGGTTTTACCAGAGGCAGAAATAGAAAAGGTAAAGTTTGTGGCTTGTGGTCTGGCAACCTTGTGTTCTTGCACCAGTAGATGGCTCTGTGGGATATCTGGAGGTAGGGTGGGCTCTGAGCTCTGCTAACAGGGCAAAGCATGGAGCTGGAATTACACTGTGAAAACCAAGTTTTATGGCACTGCTTTCTTAAGGGAGAGAAATAAATGACTTCAGGAGAAAAAAGAAAGGGGGGGGAGGGGGGGAGGGATGTTGATGACAAAACAATAACAAATGCATTCTAGCAAAATTTCTTATTGCATTATGAGACATAAAGACTATCATGGTTGCCAGCCAAGGAACAGTCATGATTCATTTTGGTTCAATGAGAAAAAAAAAATCCAGCTGACAGAAAAAAAAAAAATCAGTATGAATTACTTCAAGTGTGAAAGAACATTTTATTTTTATAAATATACAGGAAATTCACAACAGCTGAAGTTAAAAATACCTTTTCTGCAAACAGCCACTTAAAATTTATCAGAATGATAGAATTTTTGTGCAAGTATTTTAACCATTAACCAATATGAATGTCTGACACAATGACGTAAGTCCTTATGCCTGTCTGCCTGGTGATTTTTCCTTCCAGCATCCTTGTCATTAACATCACAGGCAGACAAACTCCAGTACTAGATAGATGCCTGTAAATAGTGAGTTGTGTATCAGTTCTGGAGGTCTTGTTATACGTGTTGATACATATACTATTAATATATAATACAGAGACTTAGGACCAGGAATATTTTTATTTTATTTTATTTTTATTTTTGTCTTTTATTCCTATGTTCTGGATAACTAGATCTAATACAGTAGGATAAAATATATCTTGCAGATCTTGTCCAATCTTTCCAACCTTGCAATGTGTTTTTGTTTTTGTTTTTGTAGTGAGAATTTCAGTCTGGTGTTATAGTTTTGTTTTAACCTCTGTCATCTTATTTAGATACACATGAGCACAATCACCTTAATAATTCTTGCGTTGAATGTTCAATGACTTTATAGTCCTAAGATGGTATCAGAGGACAAAGGACCAGAGAGAGAGGATGGATGTACAGCAGTCTGCTAAGCAGCAGAAAAACAGCCAGAGCAGCACAGGGTGGTGATAGTGTGGGTAGACTGGTCAGGTGAAGGCTAATATGGGAGAATGAATGGATGTGGGTGGAGGTGACCAGGAGTCTGGCAAGGAGACAGAGGGCAGGGTGAGGGAGCAGTGGAAGAAGGGATAATGAGATTACAAGATCAGAGAGTTCAGGTGAAAACTAGCTTGGCAGGTAGGTGTGAGAGAAAATTCAAGGAGGTCAATATGCTCTTGTTGGAAAAAGCAGTGATGCACCACAGAGGAGGAGGATTACTCCAGGGCTACCGTAGCCAGGAAGGCCACTCTGAGGTGGCCTCAGAGAGAGATAAACTGGCTAGCTTAATTGCTGAACTATTTGAGCAAATTAATTACATAAATGTTGCATGTTCCTCATTTAACAAATAGAAAATTAAAGAGGTTTAAATTGCAAAGCAAACAGCAATTAAGCCTGCTGCATCTGCACATGTGTATATGCACCTGGATACCAAATCACTGTTACCCAGCACCAGGACAGTCCTCCTCAGTAGTAGCAACTGAAGAGTAAAAAAAAAAAAAGTGAGAATCTGACACACTGGTGAGAAAATCAGTAAGTGCTGCAATGTTTTTATGGGGCATGCTTTTATCTTAGACACATATTTTTATGATTTATTTTTCATAAATCTTTGTAATGTAAATGCATGCAACAGAGTACTGGAAACCAGAAGTTAAATCCTGTGATACAATATGCATGCATATTGTTTTGGGAAATAAATTTGATTGAGAAGTGAGTCATTAAACCTCTATATTTTTTAATTAAAAGAAAAAGTAAGAAGGCTGGATGTAATACATTATACAGAAGTGAAGAGAAAAGGGTCAGGCAGGGTGTCAGCCTTGAAATTCAGATTAAGGCAATTACACAAACCAAAGGCACAAACAAGAAAGCCAGATGTAGTGAGCACTCAGACAAACACCCTCTTCAGAGGAGAGCAAGCAGAGTGAAGAGCTGCCATTCACTCCTGAATGTTATGCCCTAAGGCTGAAATATAACAGCTGGGGAACGTACTGCAAAATTTCAACTGAAGTGCAGATCAGCTCAATGTTCTGCTTCTGTGCCTGTGGAAATGTGTTCAGTGCTTCCTGGGAGAGTGGGGACAAGGCTTATGGGAGAGCAGGGACAAGGGGTTCTCCTGCCAAAGGCTTTGTCTGTGCCTGCACATTGCTTAGGCAAGGTTAAAGTGCACTGATACCCTGCTGCACAAGTGCAACAAAAACTCAACAATTATGTTGATTTTATGTCTTGTAACAAACTGCTTCTCACCTTGCCCTCTGCTAACCTCTATCTGTTTCACAGATGCTCACCACTTGTTTCTCTTCCTTGGTTCCTGTAATCCTTTTCCCCTTGTTAAGAGTATTTCTATTCCTCTTGGGTACCAATGTCCCTTTCCCTTCAAGTGCCTAACTGATGAACACATTTAGGCTAACCTTAGGGCATTGTTTCTAACCAGTGGTCACAGCTTGACTCTTGCTGCATCTTTGTTAGGGCTGATGAAGAAACTGCATACCCAATTGCTTCCATGGTTTTCTATCCTATGGGGTGTAACCTACACATTATGCTTTGTTAAATACAATAGCTGCATTTTTGCCCTGCTAAAATAACTATGGAAATCTAACAGTATTTTAACCTGAACACAGATAGAAAAACAAATATAGACATCAAAGGTACATACTTTCTAGCTTGCACTGAATCCCCTTTGTGACAATTCTCTTTCTTTTAACACAAAGGAATTACCAAAGCCCATACAAATATCTGCTCCAGTCCAGAAATGAGAGTCTTACTCTGGAAGCACCTGCATTTCCCCTGGGTATAGATGATAAAGCTTCACTGGTCACATTTTTTTTTTTTTTTTTTCCAGCTTCCAGGCATGAGCACAACACCCTGTAACTCACAGCATTGAGCTCTGCAGAGAAAGACAGTTTATAGCTTGTGAGAGTGGACACAGGCTGAGGTCCTGGTGTAAGCTCTCAGCAGGAGCAGGTGGGAACTAGCCCTTGAGCATCCCCACACAAATGAGTCTGAGCCTGAACTCTGGAGACGAAGTCCCCAGGGCACTGGAGGGAACTTTCTCAATATGTTTCCAAATTTATCTTCTGATTCAGATCAGGGTTTTGCTGATTTGATCTGGGAGCTACAAAGAAATAGTGTAATGGATGCTGAGACTCCTTCCTGGCCATTCCACTTCTATGTTTTTGGACCACAGGCCCTGCACTCCTTTTCTGTACAAGCATTTCACTACAAGGCTGTTGTGCTCCTCAGGACAGAATTTATCTAAAAAAGAGTTGGGCATCCAGGGACTCTGCTGTTGTCCAACTTCAGTTTATACTAATTTTTGCCATGCCAGTTTTGTGAGATACCAAACATTGTCACTAGGGTGCTGCAAACTCTGGCTTCCCAAAGGAAGCAGGATCAGTCCCCACAGTGTGCTTAGACGATGAGTTTCAGTTAAGACATTAACAGTCACAGGTTATCTGCAACTCTTTTAAATGTAAGGACTTTAAATGTATCCTCTTCCTTTTGTTATCTCTCAGCCTCAGGGCTTTATATTCCAGCTCTGCAGCAGTTCTTCCTTTTGTTTACTCAACTGTGTAATACACTCAAAGAGTTTCCTACTCAGAACCACAGGCAGAAAAAGTCCTAGTGCGACTGCTCAAGTGAGCAGTACTCTTGCTCTGCACTAAATCAAGGGAAAGTCAAACACTTTTTCTGAATCTAAATTTGAGTTTACATGGGGTTTGTAAAGTCAGAAAAAATCCCCACCACTAACAAAACCTCAAAGCACAGAGTCAATGATGGTATTTATCACAAGCTGTCCCATGAATATGCATTCCTGTTTTCTTCCTGAAGGCTGTATTACTTCAACTACACAGGGAGAGAGAGATGGATAGAGAGGGCACACTAACCCAGTTAATGGATAGCAATCTGATAAAATTCCTGCTTTTCCCAGAGTGGATATCTGTCTGCATGAGATCTGAAAAGCTGTGAGGGATAGAAATGACCTGCTGCCTGCTGCCATTTTACCAGAAGAGTGAAAAATAAGTGTCTTCCTCTTCATATCAGCTTCTGGGGAAGGCAGTCCCAGAACAGAAAACTGCAGTAGTCCCCAAGGCAAAAGTTTGAGTTAGGTTTTGTCCGCTGCTTCTTATCTTTCATGTCTGATTTCATGTCTGATATATTGTCCAAGGCTGGGAAGCAGGAAAACCAGATTCCTCTCTGATGGGTCATCAGGACTGTTTTCCTCTCCATTCCAATGAGAAAAAAATCTGAGTAGTGTAGAGCAGCTACTACCTTTTCAGCAACCAGCACAGACAGTTGCTTTTATCACCTGGGATGCTTGGGGTGCTGCTATAACACATATAGACCCCATGGCTGAACTCTTCTTTCCCCAAATCATGTAGCAAATCCAAAATTTGTTGCAGGCTGCCTTCACCTTTTGCTCCACATCCAAACAGATAGCCATCTTGCTGGATCAGAGAGAAACCCACCATTTTAAGGCTCATTTTCCAGGAAAGTTTTAGCGAAATCAGAAATGGACTCCCCCACTCTTTCATTTTTTACTTAGAAGGAGTTGTAATTCACCCTACTGCTTTTGAAAGCAAGGCCAGGAGTTCAAGCTGTCAGACGTATGCTCTAAATAAGAAGGAAACCAACTCTGATAAGCGAACATAGGTGAGCCTAAATCAAAAACTGTGGATCAAAACACTATTGGGGAAGTTTAAAAAGCCATTACGGGGATATAGATCCAAATCTTGCAGGTGGCTTTTCTTTTTCTGATAAGCTGAACCAAATCCCTACATCTAAAGGTCTCACATCTTTCAAATGCCCTAAGCATGGTGCAGATCTGAATTCTGTGGTGAGAGCTGGGTGAGGCAAGCTGTACTCATCCAACTAAGGATACTTGTCTCGAAACTGTTTTAAAAATGTTCATTTTCTTAATGGAATCCTTTCCAGTCACTGAGAAGCTTGCTTTTTTGTTTTTAATTTTCTCAGGAAAGAGAGAAAGAGAGTGATATAATAAAAAATTTTATTTCAATAAAAAATATCACAAAAATCTTTTACATTTCAAGTCAACTGGAAAAGAGAGAGAGAGAGATGGCATTTTTTGTGTCATCTCAACCTCTTTTTAACTTTTGATGAAAAATTATGGCTTGGCTGGTGATCTCCAGCTGAAGACCCCATCAAGCACAAGAGTAGCAAAAAATTACCAGTCTCAAGTGCAGAAAGAATAAAAAAATGACAGCAGTATGCCCAGCAATTACCTGCAATAACTTTTCTCTCTGTCCTTCTTCCTAGTAGCCAGGCCGTGCTTTATTAATTTAATTACAGCTCTCTAACCTCCTCAGGTGGCTGTGATACCTGAGTCTGAGGACGGTGAAAGGAACAGCATGGCAGAGAGATTCCTCCAACCCTTCATTTTAGTAATTCAAAGCATGGCAGCTTATTAAATAACATCTTAATTGCCAGGAGCTCCAGAGCTTTTGTGGATCAGAGGTTAATTTTTATTTTTTCTCCCTTGCAGCAGAACAGTGGTTCTTCAGCAGAGCATATCTCTCTTCAGTCACCATGTGGTGGTGAGTGTGGCTGGAGGGAAGTGGTGTTTCAGAGGTTTGGGGAACATCTCCTCTATTTTCAATTTCAGTGACCTGGTAATTATAAAACTTGACTCCCACCCACATTGTTCATTTTCATTAAAACTAGACAAGTGTAATCAATTCTCAAGTTTGCATTTGGAGACCTTTTACAAACTGCCCAGACAAAACTGCTCCAAAACACTGCAGCTTTTATTAACACTGGAGAAACTGAAAGCCTGGTCAGAATGGTGGTAAGTCATCCAGACTCCTCAGGAGCTATACAGGAACCGGCCTTTTAAAAAGAAAGTTAAAAAACGCCCTTTTCAGTGTCTTCCTCATCCTAAAAACCTGATGCCATATCATCCATCAGGATGCTAGAAATTATATAAATCCATCATTTACCATCAGTAAAAACAAATTGAGACTGGCTATGCAGGCTAAATTTGGTTCAATATATAATGACTCATGCGCTGCATTTTATTTCATCTGCAGCAGTTTTCTGCCTCCTTATTTATTACAATCAACTTTATTCCCAGTAGTAGCACCTTGTAGTTGGACCATATTCCCAGCTGCTTTGGAGGGTTAAAGAAGCCTGCTACAGAGCTAAGAAGAAAGGGACAAAGAAAATAAGATGAAAGAACATTGTCCTTCAAGGGAGCTTGTTCAGGCATACAGCACTGCCACGTGGTACAGAAACACACCATATGCGCAACTGGGCCAGCCAGTTCTTCTGATAGGCAAGGTCACATATCTGATGTGCAGAGCAGAAGGTATATGCTATTTATGCAATGGAGTCGTTTGCTGGAAGATGGGATGGGTGTCCCAGCTGGAGCTCACAGGGAGCAGTGCTGCCATTCTGGCTTCAAAAGAATTGCACTGTCCTTGGACAGTGAAAAATTATTCTCTGGATCCCATGTAATGGAATTTGAGCTCTAATATGAAGCCTGGCTTGTCATATTCTCTTTTATTGTAACATTAAATAGCTGACTAAAATAGTGTAATTAATGATAATTAGTGAATTACTTTACACACTCTGGCATAGGGATACATTGCTGATCCAATATTATGTGCCCAAGTAATGCCAAAGGGTTAGCACATTAACTTATGTTATTGCATCATGTCAAGTTTTTTTCTTTTTTTTTTTTTTTTTTTAACCTGTAATATGGCTTCACTTACCATGGTAGACCAGCATTGCCTGTGACATGAAATAGACCTTTTAAGAAAAAAACAAACAAATAAAAAACTCTGGCTTTTTATTTAAAAAATAACATGATCAGGTTAAGTTCAAGGTGCAATAGAAAAAAAAAAAGATCATAGGAGGAGAACCATAATTCCAGTACAGTTGGATGCTACAGTTGGTGTTGAGGGGAAAAAGAGAGAGTGATAGGTTCAGGGCATTATTGACCTCAGATTGCAAAGAAAAGGTTTCAAGAAAAGGTTTACATTTTCTGTCTCCTCATAATAATAATTTGAGTCCCATCTTATTCATTAGTCCATGTGGTATCCATCTCAGGTATGTTCATAGCAGGCGAGGGGAGATGGGGCGAGACAACAGCATACAGAGGTGCCATGCTCTGCCATTATTACTGTGGTTCCTGGCACCTCCCATGGAACAGGAGCTCCTTTCAGAAGTGACTGGAATATTTTTTATGGTTGCTGAGGCAACATTCTAGTAAAATTTAGTTAGCATCCAGGTCTTGTTGTTGAAACATTAAACCATTTTGCCACCTGAAAAATGACAAAAAAGAAAAACAAATTTTTTATATATTCATATGTCTTAAACAGTTCTTCTGTCCATGTCCAAGCCTGGAAAACAGTTGTATTTGCCAGGTATGGACGGAGAATTGAGACTGAATATATGAGAGGAGTCACAATAAGAATTACAGCTAATGCTTGTCCTTTGCTGTAGAGGGAGGAAAGGTGGACCAGCCTTGAGCAAGATTGCTGATCATTGTCTTGAACTCAAATATCATGGTTATTGCGCGATCTGCAGTACCACATAATCCCCTTTAACCAGTTGCTTCCACTGAGTAATTCTTAGAAAAGAGTCCAATTGCAAAACACTGACTATATGGAGGGCAAGAGTCAACTCCTACCAACTCTGAGAGCTGATACCGAGTATAGGAAAGATGTTCTTCATACTGGGGAGGAGAACACTAAGGAAAGCCTTCAGGTCAGGTAAAACAATTTCTGGAATAGATGGCAAGCGGAAGAAGTTGTCAGGGCCCTTGAAATAAACAGCAGCCTTGGGATAAGGGCATTCCTCTCTGTCATGTTTTAAATCCAAACAATTAATATGAAAATGCTGCAGATGAAATCAAAAGGCTCCATTCTATCTCAGAATAGGAGATTGGGATTGGTGTCAGGGTCTGCCAGAGGGATTTTTAATGAAAGAGGTCTGTGACAGTAATAAATCCTGTTAAAGGTTATTTACCATCCAGAGTATGAGTCTGCCACATCCAGCTCTGAGTTTTCAACATGTTTGCTGCCTCTCCTCAGAGGGAGAAGGACTGTAGCCTGGCATGTAATGATAAAGTGTCATGGTGGAAGGGAGAGAATATTGTGAGACAGTTGGACAAAAGTCTGCTGTGAGGATGAGCATGGAGACAAGGAACCTGTCCCTGAGGGTCATTTGGAAAGGTCTTATGAAGAATACTGCAAGCACTTGAAAAGTTTGACAAGTTTGTTTGATTTTGACCCCCTTTATTATTATTATTATTAAAGTTTAATTTTATTTTTGGCAAAATTAGTTAAAGCTTGCTATGACACAGGTGTACTTGTCTGTCTCACTAGTGATCCTGGTTTAGGAACTACTGAGATAAACAGGATTGCAGAACATGTTTTGCTGAATTTGAGAGCTCTGCTTTCATTCCAGTTTGTTACTCAGTGTGTTATCTCAGTGTGTATCTCAGTGTGTTCATTAGTGTCATAAATTTAGTCAAGGTAAGAGAACAATGCCAGGTAATTTGGGTGACCTGTTCAAGAAACCTGGTGCATCAACGTAGGAAGATCATATCCTGACCGTTCCCACACAACAGCCAAACTGATCAACATCCAAAGACAGAAGGCTCATGGCTTAAAAAGTAACATAAACATGTTGGCTGCTGTTATGTGGTAAACATCACTAATTCACCCACTGATCACTGCATCCTTCCCCACATCCCAGGCTCTCCCTGTTAATTCCAGTTCTTCTCTGGACTTCTGTTGGGCCATTTCAGCACACTAAGCCAAATGAAAACAATTAACAATTCTGTTTGTTGTTGACTTTTTGTTTTGTTTTGTTTTTCATTTTTTGTTTTTGTTTTGATAAGCCAGCTTTCTGCTAGCTTAGCATGCAATTAAATTGCTGTAGGCTGTTATGGCAATGCTGCCAGGGACGAAGGCTCCATCGATATTTCTTTGGCAGCAGAGCTAGCTGGGTTTCCTCTACTCAAGCTCACCAGACTGCTTATGTACTGTTGTCCCTGACACATAGTGAAAAAGAATGGGAAGAAGCCACCTTTTACACACATTTGATGTGTGATATTAACACTTACACGGTTATTTACTGTAATTTAGATGGTGTGCAGTAACATGCTACCTGCAAAAAATACATTTTTTTTCCCTAAACCTCTCAAGGATTAATGATAAATAACTTGTGAAAATGAAAATAAAGGTTCCCTTTGATTTGGACAAATCTAGGTCCCATATATATATATATATCAGCACCAAAAAAAGGAAGCATACCACAAAATGTTTAAATTGTAATTGCTTTTCAAAAATTTGTGATCTGCTCACTGCCATGTTTCATCTGCTCATCTTTCCTCTGAGAGTGAAAAATACAGAGAAATCAAGCACAAGCAAATCTTTTCAATTTGGTCACATATACAGAATTTGACCTCTTCTACTGATAAATGTGAGCAGCTATATGCCTTCAGTTTTATCCCTGCTACCAACTAAAGTGATCCTAACTTCAATGTTATATATTGCAGTTAGGCTTGCAGAATCCTCACTGGGCAACAGAAAACCTGATTTAGAGAAAAAAAGGGGCGATCTCTGGTGTCTGTGTGCTCCTAGTACTAGAGACTTTTGTGGGAGTGTGCCTGCATTGTGCATTTACACATGTATGAAGGAGGTGACTTTTCTATTCTTTCTTTCTGTTGCCTACATTGCCAGAGGGAAGGAGAAATACTCTGTGGAAAAACGTGTTTCTGTAATGGAGGAGATTAATTATCACAGTGTGTTACTTGTAGTAAGAAGGTTATATTACTTAGATTAAGACAAGAAGTTTATATTACTTAGATTAAGGTTAGAATCCCATTCTTAGAAAGAAGGTTATATTACTTAGATTAAGACAATTTGTATATCCTTAAGGGAACTAAAAAGAAATATGCATCTTAAAAACAAAACAAAACAAAAGCAAAAATCCACCCCTAAATCCTAATTATTCTCAACCAGAAGATGGAATATTTTGGTTTATAAAGTTTAGAAGATCCTGGTGAGTTTCAAAGACCAGTGTTAAGGAAATTCAGCTTTGGGAGGGTATAATTGAAATAATGTTCCTCAGGTTTATTTCTCCAATGACGAGCAGCAGCTTGTTTACAAAGGTTTACTTCAGAAGATGAATTAATGACTTGAAACCTAGAGATGCAGATGGTATCTTGTATAAGTGTGGATCCTTTTTTATCCAGCATTAATTAGAATATAACATTAGAGAAATAATGTCAGTTTGTCCTAGATAGTTTTAGAAAGTGTATTGTCTTCCCATTCAGAAGGCGTATGCTTTTTGCACAAAAAGAGAAAAAAATTAGATCTGTTATTGTTACTAAGCAGCAATATGTCAGTGCCTACTGTATCTCACCCTCACAAACTGCCTGGAAACATCTGTCCCATCACAGAAGTGATCAGCACAGAAAAGATTTGTGCCACCAGCAGTGCTATGCTATGATGGAAGCAGAGTTACCACAGTTACACTTTTCATCAACATAATAGCAACTAGAAGTGGATGCTGTCTTGGTTAAATCAGAGCAGACTTCAGGGTCCTCTGAAGCTGAGCTCAGTCCTGCAGAGCCTCAGGGCACAGTGCTGTATTGCTACCATAGGAACACACTCTTTGAGGTGCCAGAGAATGCTGAACTTCTTTATGTTACAATGTTCGTGTGAAACAAGAAAACAATCACCAAAAATCACCAAACAAAAAAATCAAAGCTTAGGAGAATGGTTAAGTGTTGCTGTGGGACATAAGTTAAGCCTTCTGATTTTCTTCAGAAAGAACAGATCTTCTAACATGAACTACAGAATAAAGATGAAGAGGAAAAGAAGTACCAAAACATTTACACGATGCAGAAACCTACAGCCTGATGTGACTAAATGAAAGCTCAGTCACCATGACCTCAAGGTCAAGAACAATTTACAGACTTGAACTTTTGTCTTCCGTGAAGAGTCATCCTGGTTAAGTTACAAATATGCAGACCAATTGACAGTGTTACATCCTCTGGGAGCAATAAGATGTGGATATAGTTCTCAGTTTTACTCATTTGGGGAGTTATTAGTGACCTTTAAACTGTACAATGTTCCTAAATACCCAGTGAAGCCACTAACAGAAAAGCTAAATTAACTATTTATCTTGGTACTTAGTCTGAGGGAAATCAGGAGATTCCAATGAATCTGGAAAGAAAATATTCTAGAACTGAAGTGTCAGCAGAACACAAAGTTTGCATCTCACAGCTTACCACAGCAGTCAAAGCACGTGTTGAAAAGGATTCCTTAGGCTGATATAATACATTTGGAATTTCAGGAGGTTCCGGGAAGGTTACTTTGGTAAAAAGTTACTTTGGTAAAATATAAATCTGTGTAAAACAAACTTTTGGGCAAAACATAAAGTCTTTGTGAGAAGGTAGAAAACCTTGTGAATTAATAACAAGCTACTAAAAATTTATCACTTTACAATGACCCCTGCTAAAAACAGTCGCTTAACACAATCCAATAGAGTGAAAGTTACCATGGAACTGGAGCTGTTCAAAATATTCATGAATGATATGGGAAAAGCATGGAGTAGTGACAGAGTTTGCATTTACACAAATTTATTCAGATTTGACAGTCCTGAAGCTGATAGTGCAGATAAATTGTTACATATGGATGAAACAGAGAAGGTAAGTAATGAAATGGTAAATGAACTTCAGCATTGCTAGGTGTGAAGTGATGCACAGGGGAAAAATAGCTCTAGCTACCTACACACTATACGTTCTAAATTAGTTTTTGCAGATTTGAAAACGTTACCCCTGTGCTTGGCAGGGGTCAAAAATATCAACCAAATCATAGTAAAGAAATGTCACTTAAAACCAGAAAATCCAAAATGTCTGTTGGAAATTATGAGGAAAGTAATAAGACAAGGGCAGGAAATTAATGCCACCTATAAATATGGGCTATGTCCATATCCCCAACATAAGCATAGACATGACAGAGTTTGGATACGCAAACCACAACAGGACCAGCCTGTTTGAGTGCTATGCCAGAACCACTGACATCTTTCAGACATGGGCTGAAAGATGACCTCAGGAAGGTCAGGAGAAAGGGATCAGCAAGAACTATCCTCCCACAAGACCTGATTGAAGTAGCAGAGGATGGTGAATATCATGAGATGCTGCTGACCCTCCCCAGTTGCTGCTGATAGAGGCAGAAGACTGGTGCAGAGGCCCCTCTGGTCCAACACAGTGGGGAGGTTTGTATCTGCTTGTCTTTCTAGCTGTATTATTTGTGTAAATGCTTTCTGCTATTTACGTTTAGTAAATTATGAATTTTGTAATATTCAGATTATCCACCCAGCTGCATTATATACCATAAGGTCGAAGATACTTCTTACTTGCTGCTGTTGTGCTATAATAAATATTCATAGATTCATTACAGGTTATGGTTTCCCAACCTATGTACAGAGGTATTATTTGATGGTTTTATTTTAATGAGGCACAAAAACTGTAATAGCCCTTTCAGAGTCTTATGCAACAATATGTTGTGCTTCTAAAAGCTAAATAACTCTTGTTTTGAATGATTCAGTAGCAAACTCAGTTACTGTGTTGTGGTTCAATGGTCTGCAAAATTTTCTTTTTAAAAATATAAATCCATTATGTAAATACTAAAGAGCATCTTCAGGAAAACTAACTTCATTTTTTTTTTCTCCTTTTTGGTTTATTTTATTTATTTTATTTTTTTTTTTTTTCAGACTTTGCAAACTTGAGATCACTCAGCAATCCTTTTTTTCTTCAAAGTATGCAAAACAAAATTGCTTTCTGACTAAAAGCACCGATGTAAGTTTTAGCCCAGAAGCAAAGCTTCAACTGAGTTTAATGCCCCCTGAAAATTGAAGGTAGATGAAAAGGGATTTACAGAGCACACCCTTGAGAAAGGATGTTAATGGTGTAAGGAACTCTGGTTTCAAAACCTGGTCAGCCTCCATTTAGTCCCTTCATCTTTTTGCTCCTGAATTTCCTACCTTCTGAATGGTTCCTTTGCAGCATAGACATGTACAACTGCCCCAAAACACTAGCATCCACAGCAGCTGGAGGTCTAAAACTGAATTTGTTCAAAGCTGTGGGAATGGCTTTTTCTATAAGTCCAGCTTCTTCCACACAGGATCGTGATTCTTTCTAGTGGGTTTATATGCTTCTGGTGACAGTTCTTGGGATTAAATTTTTAATATCAGAAAAAAAGAAAAAAGAAAAAAAAAAAAGAAAAAAAAATGATTAAGGATCTTCATAGTTTAAAGGCTATAAAAGCTAAAATTGAGTGAATACTGAGACTTAAAAATTTCTGTCACTTCTGGTGGAAGGTTTTGACCTCACAGACATGAACAGGAGAGGTATCTTCTAGCATATATCAAGTCCATAAAACGGAGTCCTAAATGCGAACAAAACATTTTGTAAACAATTGAGATGAGATTGAGAAACTAACTGAATCAATCTGTCAGACAGTGGTGTTTATTGTGCCATTAAGTCAATGTTATGAAAAGGCAGGTCATTAGCCGAGCAGGTGCCATGCTGATAAAAAGAAAATGTGTGAGAAGTGGAAATGATTTGGGAAGAAAGTCACATTTTGGCTTAGTTTTCCTTTTCTAAACAGCACAAAAATAAAGTGTTTAATTAATTGTTTGCTCTGCATTTAACAACTTTCAATTAGTTCATTTGTTTAAGTGCAGCAGCAATCAAGAACACTTTAGCTAATGTTGCAACTCAGCAAGGGAAGAGGATAGAAGCAGGTGTTGGGGTCAGTGTGTGCAGAATCAAGGGACCATCAGTCTCCTCCTACTTTAATTTGTCTGCGGGAGCTTCCCAGATTCACAGTGGCACAGTTGTAGTCACCAGTCATTTCCAGATGGAGCTTTGAGGATTTTCATGAGCAGACAGAGCTGGAAAAAGTCTGTAGTCAAAGAATCTGATACTGGTGACTGGCACATTGTATTGTCCTTCTGTGAGTATCTATTAACTCTGCTGTGTGTGTCATTCCCCATCAAGTAGGATGGTAAGTAGATTATGGCACTAAGCAGAAGCCATGGAGACTTAGAGCTGAATTAGTTCTCCTCACCACATTCCCTTGAACAAATCACTCATGGCAAAATGTGAAAGGGAACGTGAACATATGTTTATAATTTTCAGAAGTTCATAATACCACGCACTGCAGACACTAAAAGAAGCAGTGAAGAAGATACAAAAAGTGACATGTTTCCTGGTAGAGACAAGCATATTTATTACCAAGAAAATTTTAGGGATCTGTTGGCAAAAGCTCCTACAGCATAGCTTGGTAATTTTTAAAGGTTGTTTGCTGTTGTTGTTGGTTTTGATTGTTGGTTTGTTTTTGTTTTTAATATGGACATGCTGAGCAATGATTACCATGTTGCACCTCAGTGGTGGCTGCATACTTGTTGTGAGTACAGACAATTAGATCTCCACACTCAGTTCAAGCTTACTGAGATCTTTTTGTTAGGGATAAGAATTGCCTCTGTATGCTATCTGGATCAAAATCTTTGGGCATTTCTCTAAAGTGATGAAATATTGTCTTTCAAGGATTTTAGAAGTCTTAAAAGAAGTCAATGAATTATTTCAGTTTGACTTCACTTGGATCATGATTCATAGCCTCACACAATTTTTAGATTAACAGTATGAGACATAAAAAATCAACTCAGGTCTGTCAGCTGTCAAAAGGCTACAGGAAAGAAACCGCTTTCTGGGGGACCAGAAAGCTTTATTTGTCAAGAAATTTTTGTCAGAGATTTTTGTTTGATTTAATTTATTTTCGTTAGAAAGATGAGGAAGATTTTGGATTTATTGGAGAGTATCTATTCGAGATACATCTAGTCCAGAGAGGCCAACTGGCAAGGAGCTGAGGTCTAATGAGATCTGCCAAGACTGTAGTCCTGTCTCCCAGCTCATGGGCTGTGGTGAAAGTTTAAACTCCTACTTAAGAGCAATGAGACACAACTGAATAACCAGGACTTACCATGTTACAACTAGTCAGCTGAACAGTAACCAGCCACATGTGTACTTTTAGTTTGTTGTGAATATGAGGTAAAGTGCTTTGTCTTGAACCATCCCAGTAAGGATTTTGTTGTTGTACATTACAGTTGCTGTACTGGACAAAGGCAACTATAGACAATATAGTACACTAGGATGAAGTCAGCACACTGTATTTTCTCTCTACAATGGAGTTTTGTACCAATTATCAATTAATTTTGACAATTAATAGCTTTACATTTAGGGATTAATTCATCCTTGCTTTTGGTTAAAAGTAACCCAAAACAGTATCCCAAGTTGGTGAGTGCTAGGAACTAGTGGGAAGGGACCCAGAAAAAAAGTGTGCCAGACTAAACTATTGCAACACAGAAGCTGAATGATACAGCTTACTGTGTTTAAATGTGTCAAGTCTCATACACCTCATAGACAAAATCTTTTTTTTTTTTTTTTTTTTTTTTTTTTCTTCCTATCTCTCCCTCCTGGGTACTTATATTTCTGTAAAAGCATGTTTAATCTTGGCTAATTAAACTTGCTAGCATGTAGCATTTAACAGGTCTTTTCTCTCTCTTTAATTTATTTATTTATTTATTTATTTATTTATTTATTTATTTATTTTGTAGAAAAGTATTTGTTGATGATGACAGCCTTTTCAACCCAAGGAGATGTCTTTGAATTAAAATGGATGATAGAAGGAATCATTAAGAATGAGCGTGAGTCTGGCTTTTGATTTTCAGATATTTTAACCTTAACTGTTTTCCTTTTATTCCCTGGTATGTTTTAAATCAATTGCGAAAGGTATCTGCTTCTTTCACCTCCTCATAGTGGCAAATACAAGTAACTCTGCAAGAAAAGCCAACATGAAACATAGCTGTCTGGTGATGCAGAAGAAAGGACGTACAGCATCTTCAAAATGACCTCTTTAAAAGCACAGTGAGAGTCTAGGAACATTTACTGAATTAAAGCCATGACAACATGATCATTTTCTCCTCCAAGCACAGCAAAACTGGTAGGACACGCTGTATTTGCAATCATCTAATTACCTAGTCTGTTCGCTTACCCCACTGTAGGGTTCAATATTGCTGAAACTTTTACAGCTCTTGACAGTTTTTGCAGGAATGTTGTTGGGTTAAATCTATTTACTGCTGGTTGCTGTACACCCAGGAGCTATAGCACCAGCCCTTAGAGGAAGCCCATGTCTAAGCTCTGGAGTTCCAGTCTAGCTGCTGCTGCCATCTCTGAGGAAGAAGGAGGATCTAGAGATAGACTGATGGATAATTTACCACCTCCATGACATCTCTCATGTTCTGGTCCCTGCTTCATCCCCTCATCCCCTTTCCTTTACTGCAGCAAGAATGCTCTGGCCCCACTCATCTTCTGGGGTGACAATATTCAGCTTTGCCTATGTTTTAGAGAAGTGGCTTTGCCCAGGTGCTACAGCCTAGCAGAAACATGGGTTTCTCCCACAGCTTCCTATTCCTAGCTAAGAGCTGGATGAAGTCTCATTAGTGACAATGCATATCTTTTAAGGATAATTAATTTTTCAGCAGTTGGCAATAAAAATATCATGATTACATTGTAGACATGAGATTCAAGTACTTTAAATGCAGATCTTGATGAAAATCAGATTTTAGTATCTGATTCAGACCAATCAGCCTTTTTAAACAATAACTAAATTCACTCAATAATTTTTGATACATTTTTAAAAGCAAATGATAATGCAGGGTGCCTGACTGTCCTGCTGCCTTGTGCAGCTCTCCTGCAGTGAGGCAGGCAGGACACTCTGGCTGCCATCCAGCTACACACAAATTTACCTTTTGAAAAATCTATTTTGGGAGACAGAGCTCAAGATATAAGTTTTCTGCCCCATTATTTATTTAAGAAGAGGCCTGTTGAAATCTTTTAAAGCATATAAACACCTGCCATTCTCAAATCAAGATATAAAAAAGCACAATTATTTATTAACCATAACTCTGTAGAGGTAAGCTTTGCAAAACCATGAAGACTAGGCACTTGTGAAATCCTCTCTGATTTCAAAGGAAGAAAAAGATATACAGGGCTTCACTGCTTAGTTATGTTGTTGATATGCTCTTGACTGAGATACTCTTCATACTTTTTCTATTTTGTCACTAAACCTCCCTGAACCTGGCTATCATAAGTGACTCAGAGAGAGAAGCCAGAGATGGGATCGTGTCTACAATGGTGCCAATAGCAGACTCTAAGATAGGGTGTTATCGCACAACAAAAGAGGTGATGCTCTTCCTAATTCCAGGGCTGTTATCTTCAAATTTAGTATCCTCATTTCTATTCCTCTTCTTTTGCCATTAATTATTATTGAAATACTTTTTTATTAGACCCATTCTAACTTTAAAAAACATTGGCTAGGAAAAAAATCTGAGACAAAACTGTGTATAGCTATAGGTCTGCTTAGTGTCATTCTCTTGTCTTAAGTTTTTCTCATTTCTTTGCTTGTCATAGATCAATAAAGTTGCAAGATGCAATGCAATAGAGCCACTGAAAGCAGCAGGGAACGTGTTGGGAAGTACAGGTTTTCCTTCCTCCCTACAGCTTTTCCTAGAGCAACATTGGCAAAACAGGGTCAATGCTGTGCTCGCCAGCTTGAAGTGAATCTCCTGCTCACTGTTCTATAAAGCACATTAAAACCTTTATCAGGCTTTATGTAAAGCATAGTCCCCAGGAAAAATGTATGAGCTGGGTTCTGTCTGGGTCATTCCTCCACATTTTTGTTGCTGCCACACAGTGGATAAGTAGCCAATGGGGAGCTGCTCCTCTGAAAGGATTGTACAGCTCCCCTTCCTGACTCAGTCTGGTGTTTAAATCACTTTGATCCCATCTCAGGCACCCTACCGCAGCCTGAGAGGAACAAGTGGTTCATTGGGTCATCAGAAATTACCTCTCCTGGATGGCAAGAATCTGTGTTTATGGCAACACTCAGGATAGCAAACTAACAACAAGGACAACATTTTTATGGGGTAGTTTAGAGCCTCAGTCAAAAATAATGGACCATAATGTGCCAAACTGCCCATCGGTTCAAACAGAGGGCTGGCAGTAAAAATGCTTTCCAGTGTCCTGTGTACATTGGACCTACACACTAATAACCCTATAAAAAAGAAACATTTAATACTGAACATTCATAAGGTAGCTGAACAAAGGCCTTAGCCAGCGCCTGAAGAAGTCAGTGGAAAAATTCTCCTTGATATCAGCAAGCTTTGAATCTTCAGCTGTGTCCCATTTTATCATGAGGATGGCATGCAGTATTTGATCCCAGTGACAGATGCTGTTTTCAGTAAGGGTAACAATCTTTTTTCTATTGCCTCCAATGTGCTGGGCCATAAAAATAAACAACTTTTACACCAAAGCTGTAACATCACCTAAAGTGAAAGGACTTCTCTGTTTCAATTATGGTAAATGGGTGGGCTATCTACCTCTAGAAGAGGAGGGTATAAAATCTGAAGACTCCCAGCTTCTTTCTCTAATTCTGCCTCAGTATCCTTACACAGCTCAGAGGAAGAAAAATCTTCTTTCTGCTCCAGGTCAGACAAGGTTCAATGTGATTAATCAGACCAGTGGCGGATGAAGTCAAAAAATACTGTGTTTCAATGGTATCTTTCAGGGATTCTTTCTGAGAAATCCTTTATCTGCTCCCTTGGGGCAGATCCTTACCTAGATTTCATTCTGTCAAAGCCTATTGTGGAGAACTAAGTCTTCTGCAGCTCTTCCTGCTGTATCTACTTGCTTTGTGTTGCAAGCTAAATAATGATGGCATGCCTTCCAAAGCCTGAGCATTTGTTCTCATTTTGCAAGGGTCTCAGATAATTGTGAGTACCTGTCATGTCGTGACAACAGCAGCTGTATTCTTAATTAACACAAGCATCAGGGACTTTGACCAAGCACACACACAGCATAATGCCTGAGATCTGTAGGTCCGATACAGCATATTGCTGCTTTTAGTAGCGAATGAGTTGCTTGAAGCAGCACTTTGCAGCAGGTGCCTACAAGTGCATCAGAAAATCCTTCCAGGGTAGCTGTTGAAGACAGCAATGTGCACCTACAATTTTGCTCTTCAGCAGGACCTAACCTTTCATTTCATGAATCATCATGAGATAAATGATTGAGTCCCAAATAGGATTCTGATTAAAGTTTGTAATTTATTAAGCGAATAGAGGCAAGCAAACAGCGCTGGGTGCGCCAGGAGTCTCTGCTCCACCAAGACACACACCTGTTACATCAGGTGGCTGATTTTTATGCTCCTAAACTAATACATATTCATCCTTATTCCTATAAAAGGCAGGGTTATCATAATCAGTTCCTGGAATCCAAACCCTCTCCAGATGCATGTGTATCAGTCTCTGGTGGTCTCTCTGGGGGTCTCTTGTGCTGAAGGCTTGTAGTCTTCCTCTCAGGCTTTGTCCTTCAGTCGTCCTTCAACTCCCCCTTTCTCCTTATTTGGTGGATCTCTTTGCTGGATGTCAGAGGCTTGGGCAGTGCCCCATGCAAAAGTCAGCAGTTTCATAAAAAATATCCTTGTTCTCTTATCTTCCAGACATGAGTCTCAATGTTCGTCCTTCAAACCCTCTACACAAATTACTGGACCCTTCCTTTGCATGATACAAGAACTATGTATACTAATCACTCTGTTTTTCTTAAATAGAAGGTTATATTTCATCATGCGACCCTAGCATTGTTCCATACTGACATGAAACAAATTAACACATTTCACAATCAGAAGAGAGAAGCAAGTCACTTCACAGCACTGCAGCTTATTACTCTCTAATACAAACCTATAGAAGCTTCTGGGTGCAGAGAGAACCTTTAGAGTGCTATTACTGCCTGTGACCAGAGTTAGGCCTGACTATCTGGACTCTCTGGTAAGGGGTGGAAAGAAATCCAGAGTGGAGCCAATTTTTATTTTTTGTAATTGAGTTTACAGAAGATGGCAGCCACTCTAGCCCATAATGAAGTGTCATTTTGATGTTCATTGGTATGGCAGCTGGCTCATGAATGGTCTTCTGAGCATTATCATCATATAAATCAATGATGGAAAGAGGATTCCAATATGAGAGTGGCATAGGCTGTAAATCAAAGCAGAAACCTGAATCAGCATAAATGTCCTTTGCCCACATTGCTTTTGTGACACTGCCTGTTCAAGTTAAGACAAAGTCTTGCCAATCACAAAGTCTTGACAGGGTTATCTGCTAGGTCTAGGTCTAGGTGACCTGCTAAAGACACTGGAATACACAGTATGACCCATACTCCATTAGTCACCTGCTGGGCCTACCAGTGTCCATGATCAAAATTTTTGCTGCCCAAACTTGTGGTGAGAGTCATTTGGTGATGATGACTATCTGCAAGATAGTCCTCAGGTGTTGTCAGAGGACTGACTAGTTTTGTGATACTGCAGCTAGACTAGATGATCTTTGAAGGTCCCTTCCAACTAAAAAATTCTGCTCTACTCTAAAGCAATGGAATCAGATATTAAGGTTGGACCAGTAACAATGAAAAAAAACATTAATTACAGCCACCAAAAATGTTCATAATTATTCACTGAGTAGTGCCCATGAGATTTATTCATTAATGCCTCCTTTTTGTACAAGCCAAATCTTCCTCTATGCCTTTTTAGGTCTGGAGGATGTAAACCTCACATGCAGCACAAGCTTCCCAATATTTGTGGTATAATCCAAGAATGAATTGCACAGTCTAACTGCAAAATTATTTTTACTGTTGTAGTGAGAACGTTCCTTGGATGACATAATACTGGTATAGATGGTTAACTCTGATTCTCTCAATCCTAGAAAAGCTATATTCTTTCTTTTCCTTTTTTTTTTTCTTTTCTTCTTTTTTATTTTTATTTTTATTTTTTTTTCCTTCTTTTTATTATTTGGTTTTGAAAGACCCATATGAATTTTATTCAGTGTTTCATAGAGAACAGGAGCTCTCCAGGGAGGAAAACCCCAGCATGTTTGGTATATATTTCAGACACAGATGGCAGCTTTATAGCTGAGAGTTTGTGTGTAAAAATATTGAAAGGACAATCAAAACATCCCATGAACTCAAACACACTTAAAAAACACCAGATGAAAATCAAAGCAGCAATTTCTTGGGAATGTGTGTGATACTAATGAATATTATAGATCAAAATGCTAAGGGCATAGTCTCCCTGTGTTTGGCAGAATTTGCCTTCCAGACTTACAGGCCTTATTCATTGCAGCTGAGGGAGTAGTCCAAAGAAAGAGCAGCACAATATTCAGAATTCCAAATACTGAGTTGTGCCCATATATTGTAGTTATAGGTGCCTAATAGTACTGGATTGCTAATTTTTTTCAGTTTCAGCTGGATTTACCCAATTCTAATGCAGAGCAAATAATGAAACATGAAATAGACTGCAAAATCCAACAGCAGCAACTCCTTTGCCTATAGAGATGTGCATCATGTGTGACATTGGGTGCTACCATAGTGTAGTGCTGGAGAAGAAATCATGCTTTGACACCCTGCATTAGATGAGAAATGGGGCGTGACACACCATAATTAATATATTCCACAAGCACCACATTTTTTATGGAAACCTTATTTATTTATTTTTTAAGGGAAACCAACAAAATTGGCATTTGGGATTCTATTTATTTATTTATTTATGTTTATTTTTGTGTGTATGCATGTGTTTAAACCAAATATTCAATTTTATATATAAAGAAACACACTATTTAATTTCTACAATATTTCTGAATTGAATATTTTCCCTGTATTAGCTATGAACCATCCCAGATGAAAGAATTAAAATTAAGAAATGAAATAAAACTTAAAAAGTCTCCTATTTCCTAAGCTGGCAATGCTTTGACTTTTGTTAAATCTTAGTGTCTGAAAGCCAAAAAGTATGACTAGCTCTATGCATGATTGTTCTGGATTCACCTAGACAGTATTTAGAAGCTGTGAGCAAAAAGAGCTACTTTCTCAGTGAGCACCAAGAGTTAGGAAACTTTTATCCCCAGGATAGGCTATGCTAAGATAGGCTAGTGGCATCTCTTTTCTCTGATAGAATAGGAAACTCTCCTCAGATATATGTGGTTTTGGACAGGATGCGGAGAGGCCATGTCATGTACCTCTGCTAGGTTTCACTTTGTTGAAACTTCACCCTCTCCCAGCATCTCTGTGTCTTTCTGGGAAGGATAATTAGCCTTCGAATGATAACAACCCAATTACAGAAACAGCAAGCCTTCTAAAGGGAGGCAAGAACAGCTCAAACCCTTCCAGGCAGGGAAGATCAAATCTCAGGGTTTCTTTCCAGAGTTCCCCTCCCACCACGCTGTATCATGCTGCTACTTCCAGCTTTATCCTCTTTGCCTTTTTACTCAAGAGGTTCAATTGCTTTCATCTTTGCATTTACAGATCTTGCAATGACCTGTCACAACATGAGCTCCCAGCAGCAATAGGAAAGATGCTGATTTAGGCTGGGGGTGGCTGAAAGCTCACTTCTTTTATTCTTCTTTCCAAATCCTATTGAAAAGAAAGAGTAAGAGTTTTCAGGGAGAGAGATAAGACCTCCTGGGTCTTCCCAAAATCCAGCTGTTTGCAGGTGCATACTACAGAGCAGTTCACATGTATTGTACCAAGCATCCCATGATCACCCGTGTTATGCACAAGAAATGGTAGGAATATTGCTGTCCTTGACCAAACTTTGTGACCGGGTATCAGGGAATTGTATTGAACTCCCTTGAAGACTCCTATTTGTCTTCAAGTTCTACAAGTCTAAAATAAGGTTATGGTGGTATACAAGGCTTATGTTTTTTCTATCATTCTTCAGTCATTTAAACTCATACTTACAATACTAAGAGTAATATTTAACTAAGAGTAATATTTAACTCAAATATTCACAAACCCACACTTATTTATTCTGGGTAGAGAGGGATGCCTGCAAAAATAACCCCCGAGTCCAAGCCCTGTTGTTTGCATTCAAATTGAACAAAAGTCCCTGCATGGGAGGTATGGAAATCCTTACTTCTTCACTTACCTATAGGGAGTCCCAGTTAGGGTTAGGTTACTAATTAGGTTACTAATATTGTTACACCTCTCAAAGGAAACATGCCTGAACGTTTTCCATGTATTGTCAATTGGGCTGCATTCATAGCCCTGCAAACACTAAATTTGGGGTTGCAAAATGCTTGGACTGCTTTGTGTCTGAGGCATGGTGCACATTTAGCATAGGGTTACTGGTTCAGCAGTGAGCATTTCAT
The DNA here is from genome assembly GCF_011077185.1 of Oxyura jamaicensis. Lineage (NCBI taxonomy): Eukaryota > Metazoa > Chordata > Aves > Anseriformes > Anatidae > Oxyura > Oxyura jamaicensis. Next base: position 28,062,700 of record NC_048899.1, on the reverse strand, counting down.
TCAGGAAAAGGGCAGGGATCGATTGCACTATTCCTCCAAGCAACATTGATCTAAGATATGTAAGAAAGCTGCTTGGCTAAAGGATTTAAATATGCAGCAGCCTGCATGGACACAAAGAAAATAACAGAAGGTGTCAGTGATGAGCTGCTAACATGAAGGGTGAAAATACAGTTTTCATAACTCCAGCAAAATGGGAGGGGGTGGGGAGAAAAGGATGATCTTGTCATATTTTCAGTGCACAAACCAAGAGAGAGGAGCAAAATCATGGAAATGCACTAATAGCAACAATTATGATAATGAATTGGTGAGCAAAAAATGTCATTATGATCATTTCAGACCATTAGTAGTGAGTTCAGTTGTATTTATTTTCCTAAAAAATAGCCTGCAAATAAAATGTTGATGGAATGGAAAATACTTTTTTTTTTTTTTTTTTTTTTTCCACAGCACATCAAAATAGACTATTTCAACATCTTTTCCTTTCCTTTCCTTTCCTTTCCTTTCCTTTCCTTTCCTTTCCTT